>NC_053500.1:63088089-63343089 GCF_905171775.1 Rana temporaria | reverse complement strand
TAGCTATAGAATCGATAGATAGATAGATAGATAGATAGATAGATAGAGATATAATAGATAGATAGATAGAGATATAATAGATAGATAGAGATATAATAGAGAGAGAGATAGATAGATAGATAGATAGATAGATAGATAGATAGATAGATTTAGAATAGAAAGAGAGAGATATCGAAGAGAGAGAGAGATGAGAGAATACAGACCTATACACACAGGATGAGCTGCATGACTCTAGGAGGTTGCAGAGCTGGAGGCCCTCGTGTTACACATACTGGAGATGTGTAATAACACTAGCAGCCCCATCCAGATTACTGTCCCCAGGAAATGTGCTAAAAGCTTCTCAGCCCTTCACTGTACTCCCCCTCCTTCTACATCCCAGATCTGCTGCACGTTCTGAGAGCACAACACAAGAGTTCTCTGCCTAATTACCTGCTAGCAGCTCAGTGAGATGTCCCGAATCCTCTCATGTTCACACTAGCGAGGATGAGTCACTGAGAAAACCGGAAGTGATTGGCTGGTCTGATAAAAGCACCGCCCTAAGTCCTATGGACCAGCCAATCACTAACCACCAACAGGACACATCCAGCACAGAGTGGTTGTGCGAGCGTGGAGCTTTGCGCTCCGTGGGCAGTATAAAAGCCAGCCGATAGATTTGCTTGCCAAATCTCACGATTTCGATGACATCATGCTTCCCACAGCACCTCGGTGGCCGGCACTCTGCCCCCCCACACACACACTTAAAGGGACATGTTATAAAAAAAAAAAAAAAAAGTCATTTTTTTTTTCATTTTTGTTTTTTGTTGATGAGTAGCTTTGGGGGGGTGGCGCCCCTGCGCCCACTATGGACGGGCCGCCACTGGCCGTGACCCCTTGATAAAATTTCCCCCAACAGTAAAATAATTTTTGTAGCGTGGGTTGTCAACAAGGCAAGACAATTAATTTGAGCCCCTAACCCACAGACATTTAGCACTCCCTGAGTCCCTTCCACTCGTACAATATTAAAACCCCTTATGGTACATTATAGAATTTACCACTCTTTCTCTTTGGTCTCCTTTCTTTCCCTTTTATCTCTCTCAACCCTAATTCCTTGTTTTTTCCCCCCCATCCCTCTCTCTAGCCGTCTTTCTTGTTCTTTGTCTTATTCTTTCTCTCCCTTTTTCTTTGTCCCCCCCCCTCTTTTCCGCTCTCTTCCATGTATTCTCTATTTGTATTCCTTCTTTTACTCCTGGGGGGGATGGGATGAGTGGCAATGCTAGGGGGAGTTCTGATCAGCCAACTTAATGTGCTCTTGATCAAGGTCATCTGCTGATCTGAGAACTGTAGTGGGGACTTTTAATGGCAACTATTATAACAGGCAGTGTTAGTCAATGTGTCTCCGACTTTGTGGTGTCTCGTAGCAGTGACACCTATGCCGAAATCAGGAGATGGGGTCTCCTCCAGCCCCTCCCCATTCACATTCCTCACCAGTCAGCTGACTTCTAGTCTCTGCCACCCAGCCATGCTGTGAACTGAATGGGCGGATGCAAAGAGGCTGAGTGGGTGGCCGTGGGCTCCATGAACAGCCCAGCTGGGTGGCCGCAAAAAGGCTGGGAGTGCGGTGTCGGCTTCAGGAACAGCCCAGGATTTGGTGACTCCTGGCAAATCATCATTCGACCCCCGAGGGGGTCCCGACCCCAGGTTGAGAACCACTGATCTATACATACCCCTTACCCTATAGGTGAACTATGCCTGTAACTTTAGAGAACTGTATTTTGCGCCTCATTATTATTACTAGGGAGGGGCCTGTGTTGACGGGCTTTGAGCTCTGTTGATGAGCATGCTGTTTGAGACATTTGAGGAATTCATTGGCAGGTACATGTGACCTAGGGCATGTGTTTGGACATCAGCTTGTGACAGTTCTCAAATCATTCAGGTTTATTTGCAGGTGCAGTTGACCTACTTCAAGCTGTTTTCGCATTCCCACAGACTTGTATGGAGAGAGAAGCAGTTCTCACCCTAGGTTCACATCTATGCTGTTGCAATTGATGCGTTTTTCAGGCGCGTTTTTGAACATTCGTTTTTATGCATGTGTTTTGCGTTTTGGAGCAGGCCAGGAATCCTGATGAGTCACCACCGTCAGCAGGGTTCCCTGCTGACAGCTGAATCTAAAAACAAGAATTGCCAGAAATAAATAATAAAAACAGGGAAAAAAGAAAACGGTGCACCCCCTCCCAATTCATAGCATTTAAAAAAATAACAATATAGAAAACAATGTCCCCCAGTAGATCCACTGTCTGCCAGTTTTTAAATAACTAAGGGGCGAGGTCATCCGCTGGAGTCACCGGGTGGCCTCGCCCCCTTGCGACGTCGTCACCCAGGGACATGCTGACAACTGATAACTCATCGGTTGTTAAGAATGCAACGGCCGGCTTCCTGGCCCACTCCTCAGCTATTCACAGTTTGTTACGAAAAAAAAAAAACCACATGTAAAAACTCATCAAAAACGCAACACTTGTGCATTGAAGTCTCTTACACGCAAAACATAATCTGCTACAGGAAAAAAAGTCTCTGACTCTTTCCAAAAGCATAAAGGCTGAAAAACGCATAGATGTGAACGTGTACCATAGGAAAACATGTTAAATGGACTGTAGTGCGTTTCTGCAAACTGCACTAAAAAATGCATAGGTGTGAACCTTGTGTCAACAACACAGGATCTAACATCAACTCATATTTCTATATTTTGTCTGTCTTTATCCTTCATACAAGTTTTATGTTTTGTATTTTTGAATAGCTAGCCGTACAGTTGTGATCTTCCAGCTCATCTAATAAGAAGGCAAGTGATACATGAAGCTAGAAAGCTGCCATTAGAAACAGCGACATGTCAATCCTGGCTATGCAGTGGGGCAGTGGTGAGTGAATTACCTAAAAGGCTTTGGGCTCATTTGAAACAAAAACAGCGCTTGCACCGAAATGGAATAAATATGAATAACAAATGTCCAATAAAAGTCCTAATAAACAAACATAGTGTGTTGTGTTCTTATACACCCACATGCTTCAATAACATAAATGTGTGCTCCACGCCACTGTGCCCAAAGCACTCTCCACATTCACAAGATTCATTTGACCTTGTGTAGAAAGAAGAAAGTCAAATTGCGCCTGCTGATGTAGTAATATTGTCCTAGACAATGGATGGAAGCCAGGGGATCTTGCATGCCATGGTCACAATGTCTTGTCAGGCCCAAACTTCCTCCAGGATTTAAAGTTTATCTGTAGAGTTTATCTAAACCCCCAAAAAAATATATAATACAATGCAGTTCTCATATAAGGTGGTTGCATTTTTTTCTTCAGGTTGTTCCTCTGTATTCACCTGCTAATCCTGTGACTTCCTGTCCCTAGGTGGCTATGCTCATTCCTTCAATGTATCTATGGAGGAGCCATGGTGGTCACCCAGGCTGAACTACAACTATATCTGAATTTGTTCACCTCCCTTACTTCTTACTTGTGGGTGAAGGGATCAGAAGTTTACAGAGGAAAAGACAACATTGTTTTTACCACTTGCCGACCATCCGCCGCAGTTTTACTGCGGCAGAATGGCACGGCTGGGCGAAATTACGTCACTTCGCCTTTTGGCCAATAGGGGCAGGTCTGATGATCAAGGGGAACCCGCGAACGCTTGTGTGATTGCTTTGGGGGCACTCAACAGGAGAGAGGAGCCAGGAGCTCCAAAGAGGGACCTGAGATGAGGAGGATCCGGGCTGCTCTGTGCAAAACCATTTCACAGAGCAGGTAAGTATAACATGTTTGTTATTTTTAAAGAAATAACAACTAGACTTTGGTATCACTTTCAGTGCACTTTCAGACAAAAAGGCACTTAGGGCCAGATCCAGAGAGAATTAGATGGGCGCAGCGTATCAGAGATACGCTACGCCGCCGTACCTTACCTGGCGGATCTTCGAATCCTCAAAGAATTCCCACCTTAAGTTATGGCGGCGTAGTGTATCTCTGGCGGCGATTGGGGGCGGGTTTCATTTAAATGAAGCGCGTCCCCGCGCCGAATGAACTGCGCATTCGTCGTTCCGAAATTTCCCGCCGTGCATTGTGCTAAATGATGTCGCTAGGACGTAATTTTTTTAACTTAGATGTGAGTTACGTCCATCCCGATTCACGGACGACTTTAGCAAGAATTAAAAAAAATTCAAATTTCGACGGGGGAACGACGGCCATACTTAACATGGCAAATCTAACTATACGCCGCAAAATACCAGCTTTAACTATATGCCGGAAAAAGCCGACTACAGACGACGTAATCGAATGCGACGGCCGCGCGTACGTTCGTGGATCGACGGAAAAAGCAAATTTGCAACGACGAGAACTCCACCCAGCGGACGCCGAAGTATTGCATCTACGATCCGAAGGTGTACAAAGCCGTACGCCTGTCGGATCGAACCCAGATGCTGTCGTATCTTGGTTTGAGGATTCAAACTAAAGATACAACGCGGGAAATTTGAAAGTACGTCGGCGTATCAGTAGATACGCCGGCGTACTCTCACTGTGGATCTGGCCCTCAGTATTTTTGCCCTTGTAACCTTACTTAAACCGTTTCAATCTTACCCTCCACAGATCTATACTTACTGATACCTGATGCCCATGGCCTTCCAGGATTGTTTACATATAGTTCTGCAAGTCCCCATCTCCTGATTGTGCCCATCCTAGTTCTTCTCTTGGTCACGTTAATGGCCCCATAGAAGTCTACAGGAGTGTAATACACAGGTGTCGCCAGCAGAGGAAGTCTTGCGACATGGGATATAGACAATCCCCGAAAGAGGAAGTAAACTTCCTCTGCAAACATTTACCTATAGGTAACCCTATAATAAGGCTTACCTATAAGTAGTGGAAATATCTCCTAAACATGTACCGTTTAGGAGATATTTACATTACATTCAGCCAGTGACATCACTGGCGCATGCGCTCTGAAGTCACGGGTGCCATTCCTTCTGAGCCTTGTGCTGTGAATGATGGCTCCAGCGCACATGTCATTGCGGCTCCAGCCAATCACAGCGCCAGAGCCCACAAACACGGTAGATGCTCCGGGAGAGGTGTCCGCTGTCTCAGCGGTGTATGGACGCTGCTGGAAGGCTTTGTTCTAAGGTAAGTATTTGATAATGTATATGAAAAAAAAAAAAAAAAAGAGGGAAAACCACGCTGTCAAGTGGTATATGTATATGATAGCTGCCTGCACGACAGATATACTGTATAAAAGGTAAAAGTGAAAATAGTAAAGTGCGGCACTGAAAATGATAATTTTGATGTGATCAAAAAATATGAATGGATATATGAGAAGGTGCAATCTATATGAACTAAACCATTAGACTGCACTAGTGTGCTGATTGCAATATACACACAGAGGATAATGCATGAATGTTAATAAAACAACCAAAATGAATGGTGCATAAAACATAAAAAAAAAATTCTAATAGGCAAAGTGTGTAGATGCACAAAGAGATAGATAGATATCTATATTGAACATCAAAGTGACAATAAACCAAGTGTGATGGTAAACAAGTGAGTATAAAGTCCAAATATTCCACTGAGATGAAAGTGACTGTATAATCAGTTGTCTGTAGGTGATCCACCACCGTGAAGATTAACCACTTCCCGACGGCCGTACGACTATATATGGCCGCAGGGTGGCTCTACTTCTCTGGGACGCTGTCTTTTTACGGCCGCCCCTTTCCTCGTTCCCCGTGCAAGCTCCCGAGCGCGCAGCGGGGAAACTCTGTGCTGGCCGTGTCCCTTGGACACAGCCAATCACAGATCGCCGTGAACGGCCAATCGGAGTGGCCGTTCGGTAGGCAATCTGTGCGGCCAATGAGAGATGATCTCATATGTAAACATATGAGATCATTTCTCATTGCCGGCTCTCACAATGACAGCATCCTGTCAGGGAGAGAGGAGACCGATCTGTGTCTCTTGTACATAGGGACACAGATCGGTCACCTCCCCCCAGTCACCCCCCTTCCCCCACAGTTAGAACACAATTTAGGGTACACATTTAACCCCTTCCGCACCCCCTAGTGTTAACCCCTTCAATGCCAGTCACATTTATACAGTAATTAGTGCATATTTATAGCACTGATTGCAGTATAAATGTGAATGGTGCCAAAAATGTGTCCGATGTGTCCGCCATAATGTCGCAGTCCCAATAAAAATCGCAGATCGCGGCCATTACTAGTAAAAAAAAAATTATAAAAAATAATAATTCTGTCCCCTATTTTGTAGGCGCTATGGGCCAGATTCACAGCAGATATACGACGGAGTATCTCTCAGAGTATCTATGTGACTGATTCATAGAATCAGTTACGCATAGATAGCCCTAAGATCCGACAGGTGTAATTGTTTTACACTGTCGGATCTTAGGATGCAATACCGCGGCCGCCGCTGGGGGGAGTTCGCGTCGTAAACCAGCGTCGGGTATGCAAATTAGTAGTTACGGCGATCCACAGCGTTTTTTTTTGCGATTCGCTACGTCGCTGCTAGTCTAGTTTCCCGTCGCAAAGTTAGTTGTCGTTTTTGGTGCCCTAACTTTACACAGCCCACGTATGTGCTGTATAAAGTATGGCCGTCGTTCCCGCGTCGAAATTTAATTTTTTTTTGTCCTTGCGTAAGACGTCCGGGAATACGAAAGTACGCTACGCACGTCGCCGTTCGAAAAAATGACGTCAAATCGTGCAAAGCACGGCGGGAATTTCAAAACGGAGCATGCGCAGTAGGTCCGGCGCGGGAGCGCGCCTAATTTAAATGGCACACGCCCCTTTGAATTACCCGGGCTTACGCCGGCGGCCTAAGTTTTCTCGCAAGTGCTTTGTGAATCAGGCACTTGTGATGAAATCTTGCGGCGGTGTAACGTATCTACGATACGTTACGTCGCCGCAATTCTACGTGAATCTGGCCCTATAACTTTTGCGCAAACTAGTCGCTTATTGCGATTTTTTTTTTTAACCAAAAATATGTAGAAGAATACGTATCGGCCTAGACTGAAATTTATTTATTTTTTAAATTGGGATATTTATTATACAACAAGTAAAAAATATTGTATTTTTTTACAAAATTGTCGTTCTTTTTTGTTAATAGCGCAAAAAATAAAAACCGCAGAGGTGATCAAATACCACTAAAAGAAAGCTCTACCTGTGGGGAAAAAAGGACGTCAATTTTGTTTGGGAGCCACGTCGCACGACCGCGCAATTGTCAGTTAAAGCGACGCAGTGCCGGAAGCTGAAATTTCACCTGGGCAGGAGGGGGGTATATGTGCCCAGTAAGCAAGTGGTTAAAGGCTTACCAAACGAGTTGGACCCAGCGAGGCTTACGCCTGATGAGTCAAACGGGCTTGTTGGTGTATCTCACCCAGGGAGAAATGAACAAGTACGGCTTCCAATGGAACCAGGCAGAGGTATATTGCAGAGTTGGCATCAATGAATACATACCATGGATAGAGCAGCAGTACTTCATATATAAATCCTTCCAATGTAACATATAGTAAAAGGAAAAAGATTGGGCCACATAGTGTAATTCCATTTCAACATGAGAACATTTATTAAAAAATATAAAATGGTCACTCACATTTGAGAAGACATATAAAGCAGACAAAATCAAAGTAACGCAGTGGCATAAGCAGAGCCCTTACCGATAAGGCATCATATGGGGACAGATCTATCCATGGTATATATTCATTGATGCCAACTCTGCGATATACCTCTGCCTGGTTCCATTGGAAGCCGTAATTGTTCATTTCTCCCTGGGTGAGATACACCAACAAGCCGTTTGACTCATCAGGCGTAAGCCTCGCTGGGTCCAACTCGTATGGTAAGCCTTTAATCTTTACGGTGGATCAGACAACTGATTATACAGTCACTTTCATCTCAGTGGAATATTTGGACTTTATACTCACTTGTTTACCATCACATTTGGTTTATTGTCACTTTGATGTTCAATATAGATATCTATCTATCTCTTTGTGCATCTACACACTTTGTCTATTTGAATTTTGTTTTTTTATGTTTTATGCACCATTAATTTTGGTTGTTTTATTAACATTCATGCATTATCCTCTGTGTGTATATTGCAATCAGCACACTAGTGCAGTCTAATGGTTTAGTTCATATAGATGGCACCTTCTCATATATCCATTCATATGTTTTGATCACATCAAAATTATAATTTTCAGCGCCGCACTTTACTATTTTTAAGTATTTGATAATGAGCTAGTATGCCATGCATACTACCTCATTATGCCTTTGTCTAAAGCCCTGTACACGCGATCAGTTCGTCGGATGAAAACGGACCAATGGACCATTTTCATCAGACGAACCTAAAGTGTGTGGGCCCCATCGGTTTTTTATCCATCGGTGAAATAAAATTGAATCTGTTTTAAATTTTTCTTATGGGAAAAAAAACGAATGTCTGTGGGGAAATCCATCGGTCAAAAATCCACGCACGCTCAGAATCAAGTCGACGCATGCTCAGAAGCATTGAACTTCATTTTTCTCAGCACGTCGTAATGTTGTACGTCACCGCGTTGGACACGATCGGATTTTTAACCGATGGTGTGTAGACACGACTGATGAAAGTCAGCTTCATCGGATATCCGACGAAAAAATCCATCGGATTAGATTCCATCAGATATCCGATCGTGTGTACAGGGCTTTACAGGTTTTTTTTTCTGAGATTACAACCTCTTGAAGGCTGTGGCCAATGGATCTCGGTAAATATGGATCTGTGGAGTGGGGATGGTTTAGGTCAGGGCACAGGGGCAAAAGAAAAAGTGCACTCTGTCTGAAAAAGTCTGTCACTTAAAGCACAATATATGCAACTTAGGGTACAAGTACTCAAGCAAGGTCATCTTTATATATCTACACTGTATAATAAACACATTTTGGAAATAATAAGCCTAGGTATACAGGTGTTGCTCTATTTATAATGACTGAAGAACACATGAGCCTACTAAATGAGCTTTGTAGGTAAGCAGAAGCCCTTACCTCCTCAAAATGCAGTTTGTTGAATAGTTGAACACTCCTCATGTTATCCTGACCTATTTTGGCTTGAAATGTAGAGATGCCCAAATAAGAAATACCTGGAAAATAGGTAATAATGGACATTATATCAACATATTGCAGGCCAACCTCCTCCCGACTGCATAACGTATATATGTGACAGCAGGAAATGTGGGCTTTAGCACCTAGCTGCTGCATATATACATCCACTGTGGTCTGAGGTTGTGTGCTGGGAGCATGCTCCAACAGTTCTTGGTTATAGACTCAGATTGGGAGTCGGTGGGAGGGAAGGCTTTCAATCATGTGACCCCTGTGAGAGCCAATCTCAGCCTCCCGCCATAGAAGCCCACTTAACTGGCCACCAGCAGCCTTCAGCAAAGGGGTTAAAGTGGAGTTCCACCCATAAATATAACATTACATCAGTAGTTTTAAAAAAATGTCATTAGTCCTTTAAGAAAAAAAATATATTTTTTAGATGCCTTCAAAGTGTTGTTGCTAGGCAGAATAGTTAATCTTCCCACTTCCTGCACCTAGGTGCTAACCTACACCGCACAGACTCCTGGGAATGTAGTGGGTGTAACTTTCCAGGAGTCTGTGCACTCCCCAGTCTCGAAGAATCATGTGACTTGGACAGTACAGGTGCTGAAACCTGATCTGAAACTTATTACACTGCTTGTGCAGCACTGAGCATGTGCGAGATCTGCAAGGCTGAAATCCAAGAAGTCATACAGTCTGGCTTCATGATGCCCACACTTAAGATGGCCCCAGTCAATTTCTATTTTATGAAGTATCTAATTGCTGTAACAAACAAAACGGACCTTAGTTTACAGACTAACTTTACTAGAATACATTAAGCTTGTGTGTTACAGGGGTATTTATATTTAAAAAGTGAAATTGTGGCCGGAACTCCGCTTTAAGTGCATGCTAGTTCCAAGAAGTAAACTAATTATATATCTTACCATAGAATAACATGAGCCTTGTAGACTCTTCACCAAACCCCTTGCCACGACACGTGGGCTCTGGAAAGCCAAAACAGACCATTAGTAACACAAAAAATGACAAATAGCTTGGTGGTAGGGAGATTCTGGCTAAAATGATTGTAAGACATTTCAATAACAGGAAGACAGTACAGAATGTACACAACAATCTGTGGCATCTGAATTCTGCGTCACCTCCTAAAATTCATATTTTACTAAGGACAACCCAATGCATATTACATTCAAACAACTTGCTGGGCTCATACCAGGAAGGAATTATCTTATATTGGAATTTTCTAGGTTTAAAATAGAATTCAGTTTGAGATATATTAGCAAGATGCAGAATTCTTAAAAGATTGATGAATGAATTAGAGAAATATGGCAGTGACATTTATTAAGGGCTGCTCAGAGCACGGTCATATGAAATGAAAGCTAATTAGGCAGGAGACAGAGGATGTGAATTGATGTGTTGTGTGTGATGAACAAGAACATCCGGGACATTTCTACAAATGATGACAAGAATGTTTCAGAGACTACACACAGTGAGTGATGGAGCCGGGCTCTCTCATTACACACGCTCAACAGCCAGTGTGTCAGTTTCAATGTCATTTTTTTATTGTATGTCTTCTTCTGCATCATAGCATATTAAATGATTTTACCTGGCCCCCAGCTAGGGTTAGTGGTGTATCCTCAATGAGCACTGATTGGGGATTAAGGTCAACACACTGCCTATGGTCAATGATTTAGATTTTTGGGATGTTTGGTAATTAAAGGGGAAACTTTTATGGGGACCCTGATATAAGGCAAAAATGTTATGGGGACCCTAGGGGAAACTTTTATGGGGACACTTATGTAAGGGGAAACCTTTATGGGGACCCTGATGTAAGGTGAGGACCCTGATATAAGGAGGGGACTCTGACAGGGGACCCTGATGTAAGGAGGGAACTCTGACGGGGACCCTGACCTGAACCTAGTATGTTAGCATTGTGTCCACCGTAGCATCTGCATTATCTGAGCAGAGTAGGACTGGCCACCAGAGGGATTACTTTGACGCAGTTGGCCAGCTTATACATGTATTGTTATATATGAGTGAACTAGAAAACCCTGTTTTTCATGCAAAGTTTGCCAGCAAGGGTATATAGCAATGTGCAGAGAGTCTGTCCTGAATTCCTGATGTAAGCTGGGAACTCCGACAAGGGGACCCTAATGAAAGGTGGGACTCTGACAGGGGGACCCCGATGAAAGGGGGGACCCGATTTAAGGGGGGACTCTGACAGGGGCACAGTGCTGTACTTTATGACATTACATGGTGCTGATACTCATTGCTGCCCCCTCCATACCTACTGAAGTTCCAATCTGCTAGGACCCCCCATTCCCAGACAGAAAGAAGAGTGCTATATTTGAGCGCGATCAGATTGTCTGTAACCCCTGTTGAGGTTATACTGATTAATTAGCACAGGCATGTCCAAAGTCCGGCCCACGTTCTGGTTTAATGCGTCCCGACTGATAATTTGTATATATATATATATATTTCTTTTGTAGCCCCCCCAATGAATCCCTGAGCGCCGCACTCGGGGATTCGTTGGGAGGGCCACAAAAGATATATACTGTATTTATTGTTCCTCGGAGGGGACAGGGAGAGGGCGGAACAAGTGCCATCAGATTACATACAGGAGAATCTCCTGTTTACTTAGCGGCCTCTGTAATAGGAAGTCCCGTCTCCTGGGCTGGCATTGGATGACTGTTCTATCATAGGAGTCGGGACTTTGTATTAAAGAGGCCACCGAGTAAACAGGAGATTCTCCTGTATGTAATCTGTTGGCGCTCGTCCCGCCCCCTCCCTGTTCCCTCCGAGGCTGCAGATGGGTATGGATCAGGCTGCACTGATGGCAATGGTGAGGCTGCATTCAGAGGCTGCATTTATGTCAATAGTGAGGCTGCATTCATGTCAATGGTGAGGCTGCATCCATGTCAGTTCTAATAGTGATCTGTTGCTACAGAGCTGCATGGGAGAGGAAGAAGAGAGGAAAAAAGGAGAAGAGCTGAAAGAAAAAAAATACCTATATATAAAAAACACAAAATATTGGAAGTTTTCCCTCCCTAGTTTTATCTGCAGGTCTCAAAAACAAAGTGAATAATATTTGAATTTACTACATGAGCTTCAGTGTGCATGGAACCACACAGCCCATTATATAGCCATTAATTCCAAACAGCATAAAGCTGGTTCAGGCGTGTAGGCCACCATTAGGGCTGTACATGGAAATATGGCTTCTAAGAAATAGGGCTTAGACCCCTTTCACACTGGGTCACTTTGTAGTCGCTATAATGCTAAAAATAGCGCCTGCAAACCGACCCGAGGGCTTTCACACTGGATTGGTGCGCTAGCAGGGCGGTAAAAAGGGTCCTGATAGCCGCATCTTTGGAGTAGTGAAAAAGTGGTGTGTATACCGCTCCTGCCCATTAAAATCAATGAGGCAACATTGCAGAGGCGCTTTGCGTGGTTTTTAACCCTTTCTCGGCCGCTAGCATGGGTAAAACTACCCCGCTAGCAGCCAAATAGCGCAGCGAAATTTACGGTAAAGCGCCGCTAAAAATAGCAGCGCTTTACTGACAACACCGCCCCCACCCCAGTGTAAAAGGGGCCTTAGGGACCAACAAGAACATAAAACCAGAAAAAATATAGTAAGGTTGGCTAAAGGGACCACACAAGTCCTAATAGCCTTCTGAAAAGTCTTCTACTGGAGGTAATGGCATGTCTAAAGCCTCATACACACGACCGGACTTCCATCTGACTTTTCCGTGGATTTTGGTCCGAAGGGAGTTGTCCGTGAACTTGTTCTGCATACACACGGCAGGACATTTTCAGCCAACATTCACCAAATCACATGTTTTTTCAGCTCTTTACCGACACCCTTTGGGCAACTTCTGCTATTGTTGTCTCATGTTTAGCATTGGTTCTGAGCATGCGTGTTTGTACTTTGGATTTTAGTCTGATGGACTTGTGTACACACGATCGGATTATCCTGCATCGGACATTTGTTGTTGGAAAGTTTGAGAGCATTCACAGCAAACATCTGTCCGATGAAAAAACGAAAACAATTGTCCGATGGAGCATACACACGGTCGGATTGTCTGATAAAACACGTCCGTCTGAACGTTGTTGTCGAAAAGTCTGATCGTGTGTATGGGCCTTTACTTACACCACCAATCCAAAAAAATAGAAGGTCTTAAGTCATAATTTTAGCTTTCATAATATGTCTGTAGCTCCATCAATAGCTTTTTGTCATAACTGCAGTGAAAATTCTGTCAGAAACTGGTGAGGCATTGGTATAGTAATATCTTTATGAGGCATGTACTCTACAGAGACACACAGACTTTCACTTAATAGTAAAATTGGCAAAAACAGCTCACTAAAGCATCTAAGGCTAAGTTTAGACCTTGCCAAGTGATCCACGGTGGCTTGCTTTTCAGAGGTATTGGACAGGCAGCAAGGAGGTGAATTGTTGCCTCCTTACCACCTGTTTAAATCCCTGAAATACCTGCACCACCAGTCACTTGAATGGGTTGTACTGCCTGCAATATGCGACCGGGGTTGATCATTTTTGCCATGGCCATAAAGTAAAGCATCGTGCCTGTGGCATGTTTACAACCCTGTTGGTCTGCCTTTGCAGGGGGAAGTTGAAAGGTGGTAAAAATGCATCTCAATCGTCTCTTTTGACCTTCCCGTCCCACAAGTGTAGATGAAGAATTATTTTTTTAAGAAGAATTTCTTTGGAAAAAAAAAAGTTTTTTTTTTTTAAATGTTCTTCTTAAAACATAAACATGTAAAGGTTTGAAAAGGTTTACAAATAAAGAATTGGTATGGAAATAAGTTGAGACTCACCTGCAATCATAATTTCAATCTCTGCTAATGTCGGGTTTTCAGGATCAGAGATGAACAAATTAACATCTCCCACCATGCACTGCTCTTCTAGGCATCCCTGATCCCATCTCTCAGCATCCAGTATGATGAAGGTACACTCTGAAATGTAAAGTGGAAAATATTTAACTTTTTTTCCCCCCCCCAAGTATAGTTTTTTTTATTGATTTTGTGTACAGGTAGGGCAGCACTTAAATACAATAACATAGAACAGTCACAGTAACATTTATGCATTTTGTTATCACGGTTATACAAGCAATGTATTCAGTAGTTTCACATTGCAGATGTATTCAGTAGTTTCGTTGGGTGACTAAGACCCCTTTCACACTGAGGAGTTTTTCAGGCCGTTTAGCGCTAAAAATAGCGCCTAAATACCGCCTGAAAAACTCCTGCCCTGCAGTCTCAGTGTGAAAGCCCGAGGGCTTACACAGTGAGTCGATAGGCTGGTGGGACCGCTCCAAAGATCCTGCTAGCAGCATCTTTGGAGTGGTGAGAGGAGCGGTGTGTTTACCACTCCTCTCACCGCTCCTTCCCATTGAAAACAATGGGACACCGCGGCAATAACGCCGGCGGTATTAACCCTTTTTCGGCTGCAAGTGGGGGTTAAAACCGCACCGCTAGCGGCCGAGTACGGACACAATTCCGACGCTATACCGCCACCGCACCTCCCACCCCAGTGTGAAAGGGGCCTAACTGAGCCGGATCTTTTCAGTAATCAATTCTGTGCTGCCTAGTCCCTGTATACATTTCTAAAAACAAAATAGAACATTAAAAACCGTAGACAGTTCTATGAAGGAGAAAAGAAAGAAAAAGGAAACAAATGAAAAGAGATAAAAAAGAAGGATCTACAAAAGTTCCAGGGAGAAAATTATAAATAGTGGGGGAGAGGGGTGAGAGGAGGGAGAGGAAGGGGAAGTGGTATAGAGGGGCTGGCGATGGGATTCCAGCAGTCTGATGGGTAAGCGGATCTGTGTCCCTTACTTTTTTAAGAGCTGAATTTTGAGTGATTTTCCTGTTTACTTTGTGCAGTGAGCACTAGGCCTTCCAATTTGTTTTATATTTTCCAACCTATACAGCCAGGTACCGATCCGGGGAGGTGTCTGTTGCTTACAGAATAGGGGAATACAGGCTTTAGTTTAGCCGCATTCAGTAAGTTTCTCACTATTGATTTCTGATATCGTTTCGCTGGGATTTTAGTAACATAGGGCCAGATTCACGTAGAGCGGCGCAAGTTAAGTTACTCCAAACGTATGTCATTTAAGTTACGGCGCCTTAATTTTGTGTCGTAAGTGCCGTATCCACAGCGCATTTGCGCCCCAAATTTGCGCCAGTGTAACTTAAATCCCGAGGCGTAAGGCGGGGTTATTGCAAGTGGGAAGGAAGTGGGCGTGCTCCATTGTAATGAGCCGTGACCCCATGCAAATGAAGGGCCGGCCGTACTGCGCATGCGCGCACGAATCTGCACCTCACTGGGCATGCTCAGAACTCGGCTCGGCGCAATCAGTGAGATAGGTAAAAGGCCAAGCGTACTTAGTTTGAGAATCGCCCTGTGTATAAATAGCCCCACACAAACGCACTTCCCTTGCAAAAGTACATCCCTGTTTTCCCTTCCTAAAGCAAGTTGCTTTTGCTCTGTCGTCTGTTGGTGTGTGTTGGTGAGTGTAGTGTTAGATAAAAGATTTGGAGGAGTAGTAGATTGTAGTAGCTGTGTATTTTTTCTGAGTGTTTTTTCTGTTTGTTTTTTCGGTGTTTGTTTTTGAATTTGTATTAGCTGTCTGCTTGTGTGGTTTGATTTTTGTGTGTGTTTGTTCTGTGTCTTTTTGTGTGTGTTTGTTCTGTGAGTATTTGTGTTTGTTTGTTGTGTTTGTTTTTTGTGTTTGGTGCTGAGTGTTGGGTGTTATGGCACCGAAGCGCAGGAAGTTGAATTTTTCTGTGAGAGAAAAGCAGATACTTGCTAGGGCCATCACCCGTTTCGGTTGTTATTTGCATGGCCCTGAGAGCCGGGACACCCCCCCCCCGGCCAGGAGGAAGGAGATCCTTCAGCGAATTACTGAAGAGATCAATGTGGGGGGGGGGGTGGGGGAGACGAGGACCCCCAGTGGGATATCCAAGAAGATCAATGATCTCAGGAGCCTGGTCCGTGACAAGATGGCCAAGATAAGTGCCCATGCCAGGGGCACTGGAGGAGGACCACCCTGCTCCGTCAGGCTGACTGAGGAGGAGTGGGCAGTGGCCCGGTGCTTCCATAGCCAGCAGGTGGTGGGCCTGCCTGGCTTTGAATCTGATGATCCTGTGAGGACAGGTAATTTTTTGTTTTTTCTATCTGGTGAGTAGCATGTGTGGGTGGGAGAAGGGAATATGTGCCAAGTGTGTGGATCCTCCAACCTGTGAATGTTTTGTGTCCTCCACAGATGGCCAGGAGATTGATGGGCCATCAGGCCAGGAGGTTGCTGGGCCATCAGGCCAGGCTGCTGCACCATCCCCAGGACAACAGGCTGCAGAAGAGCCCCAAGAAGGGCAGGAGTCCCCAGGGGAGGGGAGTGGCCACACCTCACCTCAGGAGGAGGTTGAGGGGGAGGAGGATGAGGGGGGGGGGATGAGGATGAAGATATGGACATTGCCAGGGAAATCCTTTTGGCTTCGGATGTGGTTCCCCCTGAGGCTGGCAGCAGTCAGGCCACCATCAGGGGTAGCCCCTCCAACTCCTCCCCCAACAGGCCTCCCCCCACAAGGGTCTCTCTCTCCCCTCCTCCCAGACCACAAGAGCTGCAGGCAGGAAGGCTACCCATAAGACCAGGGGGGTGGCCGAGTGTCTGCCGGCCAATCTGCGGAGGGACCAGGCCCTTCTGACCCGCCATCTGGGTCCGATCAACCGGACTTTGACCCAGATGGAGGACAGCCTGGGCTCAATTAAGGAATCACTCACTGATGTGGCCACAAACTCCTTGGCGGTCATCACATGCATTTTTGACCTGCAGACCGCAACAACAGGTGTGGCCCAGGAGGTGAGTGCCCTGACCCAGGCTGTCCACGACAACACCCGGGCTGTCCAGGCCAATACGGCAGCCCTCACACTGAGTCTGAACAGGATAGCAGTGGCCTTGGAGGGCAGGCCAGCAGGAGGACAGTCACCAGGGGAGGCTCCTCCTTCCCCTGCTTCCCCCCCCCAGGAGTCTCCCCTGGTTGGCCGTGGCCGTGCCCGTGGCCGGCCCAGGCGTAGCTCATGCCGCCGCCGTTAAGTTTGGGGGTACTTTTTATTTTTATTATTTTTTAAATTATACTGTGCTTATGATTTGTTGTATGTGTGTGAATGATGTGTGAATGTGGGGGTGGCATTCCTGATTAAATAAGGGTGTCACCCTCAGTTTTGGTGGAGTAGGGATCCCCAGGACCAGGGAGAAGTGATCCCAGGTGCATGTGAATGGTGTATGAATGCACAGTGACATAATTGGAGCCGTGGCGTGGCGTTGCTGCTGCCAAGTACCATTGGGGGTACTTGGATCTAATCCAATTAGATGTGCATGTGATGTGTCTGTGCTAGGGACCACAGTGGGTGTGCATGCATGCATTCTCATTGTGACATGATTAATGTGTGTGTTTACTGTGCAAAGATGCATTCTGCAAGGCGTCTCCTGGCTGCTGTTCCCTCAGAAGAGGGGGTACCCTGGGTTACTAAAGTCACTAGTATAGCTCTGAGCATGGATGCCCCTGGCATGGTGGCATACAGATTGTTGTCCTGCAAGTGTGTGTGCTCAGCTCTTCCTTAATGGTGTTGCTTTAGTTGACATTTACACGGCTGGTGCAAAGTTAGGGCAGCTTTTATAAGGTGTAAATTTACTCCGGGAAACTAACAGATGCGCACAGGGCGTAGCCTACGCCGCACACACTTAATTTTGTGGATCGCCGTATCTCCCTCATTTGCATCTTTGCCTATCAAAACAGTGGTGTGTCTAGCGTATTTTGTGCTCGAAGAAGCGCTGGTGTAATTTTTTTAGGTAGGACGGAAAAAAATGGATTTCAGGCGTATCTCGTTTTGAGGATACGGCGCAAAGATACGCGCGGCGCATTTTTCAATTACGCCGCGCATCTCGAGATACGTCGGCGTAAGGGCTTTGTGAATCTGGCCCATAGAGTAGAAAGAAGGCCGGGTCATCTGGAATGTTGCGGCTCCTGACTTTTTGCGTTACATTCCAGACAGTTGTCCAGAAATGTCGCAGCTTAGGGCAAGCCCAAAAGATATGAGGGAGTGATCCTCTGTCGGCCTGGCATCTCCAGCAACAATCAGTGGTGGTCGGAGAGTACGTGTGTAACAATTGTGGTGTATAATACCATCTAGTCAGGATTTTATAGTTCGTTTCCTGTATTTTCATACATATTGAAGACTTTAAGTAAAACCTAAGACTAGATTGTTGTTCCACCGCTGAGAAGGTGCGATTTAGGTCTGCTTCCTACTTCTGCAAAAAAGACAAATGTGGTTGTTCGGTTGGGGAATTTCGTGCATACATTTTAGATAGCACATGTGTCAGAGTGCCGTCTTCCACACAGTATTCTTCAAAGGTTGTCAAAGTCCAATTAAAGTGGCTGGGATTTGCTATAGAATGTAGAAAATAGTGTCACTGTATCGCGTTCCGAAAAGAAAGTTGGAAACGCCCATTCTCGTCCATTAGGGATTGAAGGGAATGCCAATGATCGCCTTCCAGAAAGTGGGGGGCGCGGTCTCGACCCAACTGGGAGAGAGCGATTTAAATTCCGACCGTCCAAGTCCCAGAGGAAATGCTGGGCTGCCCAAGATAGGGAGCAATGGGGATTATCCAGTGGACAGCGAAGCTGAAGAGATAGCTTTGAATCCTAGACGCATCGTGGCACCAATTAGGGGGTGGGACTTCACTGCGTTAGATAAACCGGTAGAGCACCACACGATTCCTTTCAGGTCGATGGTCGTCTGGGCCTGTTCTAGTTGTACCCAGAGTTTATGTGCTTTGTGTCGGCTCCAGTCAATGATTCTGCCCGAATGCACTGCCGGGAAATACTTCTTCATGTCCGGGAGGGCCAGGCCCCTGTATTGCTTGGGCAATGTAAGATATCTTCTAGAAAGACGAAGTTTCGTGTGAGCCCAGACAAATTTGGTACTTGTACTTGATTGAAAAAACGTGACGGAATTTGTATGGGTAGGGTTTGGAAAAAGTAGAGGAATTTCGGGAGTATACTCAATTTAATAAGATTGCACTTACCAGGAATGTAATCCCTTATGCCAACTATCCAAAAGGACACGAGTCGCGGTTAGTAAAGGTGGGAAATTAAGCTCGTAGGTGCGGGTCAGGTCATAATATTTAGCTTTTTATATGACCATTCATTGAGATGAAATCAGTACATCAGGGTGGAGCATGTCTCAAATGTCTGTCTATCCGCTCATAAAATTTACACAGCTCTGCCACTGTCTGTCAGGGCTGAAGATCTGTATATTCTCTGGCATCTCTGCTGCAGTTTAGTAATATTTAAAGGTCATGTCCCTCACTTAGACTGTGATTTGACAAAAAAAAGTCAAGTGGCAGATTAAAGAGCTTATCTTTCTGCTCTCTCCTCTTATCGGCATGCTTCTTGTTGGCCAATAAGCACTGTGCTTGAAGAAATTGAATAATAAAAATGTTGTCTGCTTTATAAAACTGGACAAAAAATGTCAATAGCAACTAACATTTCACTGTCTACACTACAGTAGGAAAATAAAATGGAACGGTTTCTGAAGTTTACAGGACTTCCTTAACCACATTTCAGAGAACAGACTAATATCATTATTGATAATTGTCCACTTACTATCATTATCCTCTCTCCAGCTGCGCTGCATATCATATTCCTGCTCCAGGGTCAGGGGCTCTGATGCTGTAAGTTTCTGGAGTTCCTCCGACTTCATCCACTCATGGTACCTGAAGGGAACATTTTAAAGTGAACAGTTATAAAGAATAGTATGATAACATAGATGCTGGTTTGGTAGTAGAAAACCAAGATATTAAAATTAAATTAAATATATATACACATACATACATACATACACACACACACACACACACACACACGTGATTTGGCTCTTCCGGGAAGGGGGCACGAATGTGCATCACCAGCGGCTCGCTTCCGATGTGAATCAGCGGGTACCACAGACTTGATGTCCGCCGGCACCCACCGATCATTCGGTACGCAGGCAGAATGGCAGTCTGCCTATGTAAACAAGGCAGATTGCCATTCTGTGAGTAGGGAATGCATGGATTCTGTGTTCCTGTAAAGCAGGGACATGGCTCCCCTAGTACAAGCACCTCCCACACTGTAAAAAAAACACTAGCTAGGTACACAGTTAACCCTTTGATCACCCTGTTAACCCCTTCCCTGCCAGTGTCATTGGTACAGTGACAGTGCATATTTTTAGCACGGACCACTGTATTGGTGTCACTGGTCCCAAAAAAAGTGTCAGCTAGTGTCCGAATGTCAGAGAAAGAAAACCGCAGCTCCAGACATATTGCACTTCAGCGGTGAGTATGGTGCAAAACCCGATGGGTGCAGGCAATGCACAAAGCATAAATAAGAGGGAGGAGATGATGGACAGCCGCACTCCAATAAAGTGTAAAAAATGGTGCCTTTTATTCCAGTAAAACGAAAACTACAACAGCAAAAAAAAACGCAAGCAGTGGGGTAACAGAGCTGGCGCGTTTCACATCGATAACCGATGCTTACTCATAGCTCATAGTGTCCGAATGTCCACCACAATTTCGCAGTCCTGCTATAAGTTGCTGATCGCTACCATTACTACGGGCGTAGTGTATCTACGCCGCTGTAACTTACTTTTTTTTCTTCAAATCCTGAAAGAATCCGCGCCGTAAGTTACGGCGGCGTAGTGTATCTTTGCCGGCGTAATGGCGCCTAATTCAAATGGATGTAATGGGGGTGTGTTTTATGTAAATACGTTGTGACCCGACGTAAACAACGTTTTTTTTTAACTGCGCATGCGCCGTCCGTGGGGGTATCCCAGTGCGCATGCTCAAAATTAACCCGGAACAAGCCAATGCTTCCGACGGTGACGTCATTCTACGCAAATCCCTATTCGCGAACGACTTACGCAAACGACGTAAACATTTCAAAATTGTACGCGGGAACGACGGCCATACTTAACATTGAGTACGCCTCATAACAGCAGCTTTAACTATACGCAGGAAAAAGCCAAACGCAAACAACGTAAAAAAATGCGCCGGCCGGACGTATGTTCGTGGATCGCCGTAAATAGCTAATTTGCATACTCAACGCGGATTTCGACGGAAACGCCACCTAGCGGCCGCCGAAAAATTGCATCTAAGATCCGACGGCGTACTAAGACGTACGCCTGTCGGATCGATTCCAGATGCCGTCGTATCTTGTTTTGTGGATACAAAACAAAGATACGACACAGGAAATTTAAAATTACATCCTTTTGTGGATCTGCCCCTATAACTTTTGCACAAACCAATCAATAAGCGCTTATTGGGATTTTTTTTTTACCTAAAATATGTAGAAGAATACATTTTGGCCTAAACTGATGAAGAAATGTATTGGAAAGTAAAAAAAATTGTTTTATTCAAAAATTGACTGCCTTTTTTGTTTAAAGCACAAAAAAATAAAAAAACACAGAGGCAATCAAAAAGAGAGCTCTACTTGTGGGAAAAAGAGGAACTTACATTTTATTTGGGAGCAGTGTCACACGACTGCACAAATAATTAAGTTTGCAATCGCAAAAAATTACCTGGTCATGAAGTCTTCTGGAGCTAAAGTGGTTAACCACTTGCCGCCCGCCAATGACATATTGACGGCGGCAAAGTGGTTGTCTGATCCTGACCGGACGTCATATGATGTCCTCAGGATTCTGAGCCGCTGCGCGCCCCCGGGGGCGCGCATCGCGGCGATCGTTGTTGCGGGGTGTCAGTCTGACACCCCGCAACACCGATCTTGGTAAAGAGTCTCTCACGGAGACTCTTTACCACGTGATCAGCCGTGTCGAATCACGGCTGTTCACGGTGTAAACAGGAAA
The DNA here is from genome assembly GCF_905171775.1 of Rana temporaria. Taxonomy (NCBI): domain Eukaryota; kingdom Metazoa; phylum Chordata; class Amphibia; order Anura; family Ranidae; genus Rana; species Rana temporaria. The sequence goes on along the minus strand of NC_053500.1, from coordinate 63,321,123 downwards.
AGCCGTTGTCGGCTCTTCCTCACTCGCGTCTGACAGACGCGAGTAGAGGAGAGCCGATCTGCGGCTCTCCTGACAGGGGGGGTTCGCGCTGATTGTTTATCAGCGCAGCCCCCCCTCGGATCGCCACATGGACCACCAGGGATGCCCACCCTGGACCACCAGGGTGGGCAAAAAAAAAAAAAAAAAGTCTGTCAAAAAAAAAAAAAAAAAAGTCTGTCAAAAAAAAAAAAAAAAAGCATTAAAAAAAAAAAAAGATGCCAATCAGTGCCCACAAATGGGCACTGACTGGCAACATAGCTAAATCAGTGCCGCCCCAGTGTCCATCAGTGCCACCCCACATTGTCCATCAGTGCCACCCCACATTGTCCATCAGTGCCACCCTACAGTGTCCATCAGTGCCACCCCACAGTGCCCATCCATGCCCAGTGCCCACCTATCAGTGCCCATCTGTGCCACCCATAAGTAGCCATCAGTGCCACCCATAAGTGCCGCCCATGAGTGCCCATCTGTGCCGCCTATGAGTGCCCAGTGCCGCCCATCAGTGCCCATCAGTGCCGCCCATGAGTGCCCATCAGTGCCGCCCATGAGTGCCCATCAGTGCCGCCCATGAGTGCCCATCAGTTCCGCCCTGTGTGTGCCCATCAGTGCCGCCTATGTGTGCCCATCAGTGCCGCATACAAGCGCCGCCAATCAGTACCACCACATCTGTGCCCGTCAGTACTACCTCATCGATGCCCATCAGTGCCATCTCATCGGTGCCCATCAGTGCCGCCATATCAGTGCCCGTAATTGAAAGAAAACGTACTTATTTACAAAAAAATTAACAGAAAAAAATAAAAACATATTTTTTTTCAAAATTTTCAGTCTTTTTTTAGTTGTTGCGCACAAAAAAAAAATCGCAGAGGTGATCAAATACCACCAAAAGAAAGCTCTATTTGTGGGGAAAAAAGGACGCCAGTTTTGTTTGGGTACAGTGTAGCACGACCGCGCAATTGCCATTCAAAGTGCGACAGTGCTGAAAGCTGAAAATTGGCTTGGGCGGGAAGGTGTATACGTGCCCTGTATGGAAGTGGTTAAATAACAAATATGTCATACTTACCTGCTCTTTGCAATGGATCCTGCTCTTTTCATGTCCCCCGCCGGTGCTTCTGGCTCCTCCCAAGTGCCCCCAAGCAGGCTTGCTCCGGAGCCGCTGCTGTGCGTGTCCGTTCACACACAGAGCCGCAGCTCGGCCTCACCTCCTCTCTCTGCTCATTGGCTCACTGACTGTGATTGACAGTAGTTGGAGCCAATGGCCAATGAGGAGTGAGAGTCCCCAGAGAGCTGAGGCTCTCGTGCACATCGCTAGATCGAGAGGGGGTTCAGGTAAGTATTAGGTGGGGCTGGGTGGACTGCTGAACACAGGTTTTTTACCTTCACCACTTACAACCACTTTGTGCTGAATAACTATCCAAGAGCTAAAACCTATGCAATTTTTAGGGAGTGAAAAAAGTAAACTCAGTAAATTGTAAGTAAAACGGTGAAAGCGATCTGCACTTAGTGCCAAAGACCATGTGATTTGTGAAATATTAGTACATAATTAATAACAGCAGCACTCACTCCAAATACTATAATACCTAAAACACGTAAAAACAAAATAACCTGCAAATATACATATGAATCAGTCCTCATAAATAGACTGATATATGCACAAAATATTTAAAACTGATATAATACAGAAGAGTGAAAAAAAGTCCCTCAAGCGTTCAGTGCTCCACCATCCTATTTGAATAAACCTCTTACCAAAAAAGCATCATCAGACTGGCAGTTATAATCAGCATTTTCTTTGCATGTACTCTGATCATATTAACCACATCAATGCAAGCAGGAGGAAAACCAAGGAGAAATCCATAATGGAGTATCCTCAAGAACCATTTATTAATAAAACAGAAAGTGTGCAAAAGAGACAAGCATGCAATCACCACATCACTCTAAAAAGCTGGCAGGCGTAATGACATCACTGGCAAAGTTACTCCCTACGTGTTTTGTCTATACAAACGTCTTTATCCTGTGCCCCTTGAAGACATCTGTGTGGAACACATGAATGGTTCTTGAGGATGACACACTATAGATTCCTCTGTTTTCCTCCTGCTTGCATTGATGTGGTTTATGCAATTATCAGTCCGGCAGTTATGATCTTCTATTTCTATGCATGTACTCCATTTACATAAACCACATCAATGCAAGCAAGAGGAAAACAAAAGAAGAAATACATAGGGTAGTATCTTCAAGACCTGTTTAATAATAAAAAGAAAAGGTATTCACAAGTGTGCAAAAGAGACAAGCTTGAAATCGCTACACTGCTCCAAAAATCCAGGGGGCATGATGACGTCACCACCAAAGCTCCTCCCTATGCGTCTCATTTACACAGAAGTGTTCAAGGCGCACAGGAACCCCCCGAAAAAATAATTATTGTTATTTTTTTATGTGGGACTTTCCTGGACTCTCATGGTTGAACTTACAAACTCTTCTGTATTATATAATTTTTATTATTTTGTGCATATTTTTAAGGAGGACTGATTCACTGGTATATTTGCAGAACAATTTTGGGATTTAGAGTAACATTTTTTATATGTTAGTTACAGTAAACTGTAAGTGTCAACCAAGACTGCAAGTGTGCTGTCATCAGCTCATTAACCTTAAGATGGAAATTCAATTGGGTGTGTGAAAATTTAAAGTCATCAGCTACAAATATTGTAGCTGCTGACATTTGAGAAACACATACTTATCAGCCCATGAAGTCCAGCATTGTCTTTCAAATAGCTGGTTCTTTTCAAGATTACGAGTCCTCCATGCCGCAATCTTGGATTCAGGAGCAGCTGTGTTAACTCAAAGCCGCCCCCTACTGTGCATGTGTGAAATTGCTGACAGCTGTGAACCTGGTCCTGTAGCCTCCTGGGAAGTTCCACATTATCCTAGGCGGCTGCAGGAGGAAGAGAGGATGAAGAAGGCAGGCCAGGGAAACTTCATTGTTGAGGTATGAAATTATTTTTTTGGGTGAAGCCACTGCTCGTATTTTTGTACACTTCTGTGCCGTCAACCTCGTTTTTGTACCCCAAGGTCTATTGGGTTACAACAAGAGGCTCAAAAAGTGGAAAACAAGGGCCTGAATTTTTACACCATATTTAGAAGACGAAAACACTGTTGCTACTATTTTACCTGCAGTCTGAACTTTATAATTGCAACATAAATTAACTGCCAAGATTGTTTTTGCCTTCAGAGAGGAAGCGTGAGCCCAAGATTCCCCAGGGTGCGGAGTCTAAGACCCAGAGCCTGTTCACCAGAGCCTCTGGTGGTGAGGATGGCCTTAGCCACAGCTGGATCCATGTCGCGACCCCTGGGGTCCCCAAGGTCACGCTCCGCAGGGAGAGAGGGGAAGCAGCAACCAGGACAAGCGATAGTGATGGGTAAGCCGAGGTCGGGACAACAGGCAGACAAGGGTAATCAAGGTACAGGCCAAGGGTCAGGGAAACAGGCAAACAGGAGAAGTCAGAGACGAGCCAAGGTCGGTACACAGGGTGGTAAACATAGCACACTGCAGGTAGGAACAAGCTACAAACAAAGGTTGAACAGCACCGCAGACTAGCATTGCAATGGTTAATATAGGCTTCCTGGGATGGCCTGGGGTGGAGCCATACAGGAAGGAAGGTGATAAAAGACAGCCAGAAAGAGGGTCAGGCCTCTAATGAGCACATGGAGACAGGAAAGCTGCCAGACTTTATTGCATATCCATGACACAGCCATAGATGATTCAAAGCATTAATGGGCAGGCTGAATGTATCAAGTTGATTAACTTGAGTATAACCAGTACATTTCAATTAAAGTGGAGTTCCTACAAAAAATATATATATATATTAAAAGTCAGCAACTACAATTACTGCAGCTGCTGACTCTTAATAATAATAGAACACCTGTCCCAGGGTCCAGCGATGCGGGGGAACGAAGCCCCGCTCGTCTCCCCCTCCTCTCCGTGACGCCGGCATTGCCACCGTTTGCGCTAGGCTGTGGCTTCACAGCCAGGCACGCACTGCGCATGCACGAGCTGCGCTGTGCACTGTGACTGGCCGAGCAATCATCTGAACTTCCTTATGTTGCCGCGGTGCCCCAGGAGGAAGTGGGAGCTGGAACCCTTTAACCACTTAAGCCCCGGACCTTTAGGCAGCTAAATGCCCAGGCCAGGTTTTGCGATTCGGCACTGCATCGCTTTAACAGACAATTGCGCGGTCGTGCGACGTGGCTCCCAAAAAAAATTGGCGTCCTTTTTTCCCCACAAATAGAGCTTTCTTTTGGTGGAATTTGATCACCTCTGCGGTTTTTAGTTTTTGCGCTATAAATAAAAATAGAGCGACAATTTTGAAAAAAATGCAATATTTTTTACTTTTTTCTATAATAAATATCCCCCAAAAACATATATAAAACATTTTTTTCCTCAGTTTAGGCCGATACGTATTCTTCTACCTATTTTTGGTAAAAAAAAAATCGCAATAAGCGTTTATCGATTGGTTTGCGCAAAATTTATAGCGTTTACAAAATAGGGGATAGTTTTATTGCATTTTTATTCATTTTTTTTTTTACTACTAATGGCGGCGATCAGCAATTTTTTTCGTGACTGCGACATTTTGGCGGACACTTCGGACAATTTTGACACATTTTTGGGACCATTGTCATTTTCACAGCAAAAAATGCATTTAAATTGCATTGTTTATTGTGAAAATGACAGTTGCAGTTTGGGAGTTAACCACAGGGGGCGCTGTAGGAGTTAGGGTTCACCTAGTGTGTGTTTACAACTGTAGGGGGGTGTGGCTGTAGGATTGACGTCATCGATCGAGTCTCCCTATAAAAGGGATGACTCGATCGATGCAGCCGCCACAGTGAAGCACGGGGAAGCCGTGTTTACATACGGCTCTCCCCGTTCTTCAGCTTCGGGGAGCGATCGCGACGGAGCAGCTATAAATGAATAGTCGCACCGTCGTCCAGGATCGCTCCCCGCGGGAATCCGACCGCCGCATGTAGCGGGGGGGGGGGTCCCGATCGGACCCCCGACCCACGGAAAGGCGGGGACGTACCTGTACGCCCATCTGCCTGTACGTGCCATTCTGTGGACATACATATACATGCGGCGGTCGGGAAGTGGTTAAAAAGAGGGTTTCCGCTCCCCCCCCCCCACAAAAAAAATGACACGCCAAATGTGGCATTTCAGGGGGTCACCTTTCCTTAAAGTGGAAGTTCCATTTTTGGGTGGAACTCCGTTTTAAAGTAAACTGACTGGTTTTGGTTGAATTAAGCACATTCAAAATATGTCCTTGCAGTTTATCAAATATTGTTTTCCCCTGAAATTGCTCTATAAAAGCAATCCTATCAAAAATCAAAAATGATTAAAAAAAAGATTTCCTAAAGATCATTATTCAAATCTGCAGGCAAAATAAAAATATATATCCCCCATAGTGTAATTACCTTAAAGGATCACTAAAGGAATTTTTTTTTTTTGCTAAATAGCTTCCTTTACCTTACTGCAGTACTGGTTTCATGTCCTCATTGTTCGTTTTTGCTTTGCAGTTGCTGTAATTCTGCTCTGATCTCCACACTTCCTGCCTTTCTGGCTCCTTATGAAAGCAGCTTTTCACTGTGGTCCAAGCTGTGTGTCTAAAACTCCTCAGAACCAATCAGATTCATTTTAAAAACAAAACACTGCCCTGGATTTGTTTGTTTTTGTTCTGTGGGTCTCTTTACTTCACATAAACATGAAACCAGTTTAAAAACTAAAGTGAAACTACAGGCACATTATATGATTGAATTTAATCTATTTTTAATAATTTTTTAAAAGGAATCAGTTAACTTTTATGTCTCTATACCCTGTAAACAGTCATTTCAGCAAAAAAAAATGTTTCCTTTAGTGCTCCTTTAAGGCTCCATGCGCACCAGTGGTTTTAATATGCTAAGAAAACGCTGCAAAGATCACTGGATAAAAATGCATGTAATAGCTTTTTGTAGTAGTATTTTAGCAGTGTTTTATTCGCATTAGAGCCCTTTCACACTGGTGCGTTTTTGCAGCGTTTTTGCCGAAAATAATAGCACTATTAAAACGCTCATAAAACGCTCCCCATGCATCTCAATGGACCCAGGCGTTGCGCTGCAGAAGCGTTGAGAAAAGTCCTACAAGCAGCATCTTTGGAGCAGCTTTTGAGAAAAACGCTCCAAAAATGCCCCTCTCCATTGAAATGAAAACACTGTAAAAACGCGATAAAAACGCTGTAAAATCATGGTAAAATAGCGGTGTTTTACCACTATTTTAACGCTCCGCTATAGGCGTTTCCAGTGTGAAAGGGCTCTTAGCGTTTTATTCGCATTTTTGCATTAACAGGCAAAGGCGCATTGCGGGTGGTATTAACCCCTTTTCAGCCAATAGCGGTGGGTAAAACCGCACCGCTAGCGGTCGAATACCGCCGCAACCCTTAAGGTAAAGCGCGGGCGCTTTACCGCCACCGTACCTCCCGCCCCAGTGTGAAAGGGGCCTTACCTCAACTGTGCAGCTTGTTTTGCACAGTGTGGCCCCGAACACCGTTTTCTGGGGTCCCCCAGCGACTCTCTTGGCTCCTCCCCGCATCAGATAACCGCCTCTGGGAAGCGCTCTCCCAAAGGGGTTACCTTTCTGCATGCTCCTGAGTCCTGCATTTGTCATCCATAGCTGCCGAATGCAGGACTTGGCCCCGCCACCCGCGTCATTGGATTTGATTGACAGCAGTGGGAGCCAATGGCTGCACTGCTATCAATCTATCCAATGAAGAGTCGGGAACCCCGGAGAAATATCCAGAGCTCAGGTGGGTAAAATCAGGGGGGTGGGGGGCTGGTAATAGTCAGATGTTTTTTCACCTTAATACATAGGATGCATTAAGGCTAAAAAAAAACATTAACCTTTACAACCCATTTAAGAAACGCTAGTGTGCATGGAGCCTTGAATTGAAGTAGGCTTGGAGGAAAGTTGCTGTCACAGAAATAGTGGACCAGGTATTTTACCAGGTAAAATAGTATTGGCAGGCAAATGTAGGCTCTACAGAGGGCCAAGGTGCAATGGAGTAGGGAACTGCCTGGTGTGCACCTAAACACATTACAGAGAGATTGGCTTTGTTGCAGACAGCTCTTAGGTTGCGGCCCTTTGATTTGCCTGGACTAGCAACAGCTGACAGAAACAAAGTGAATTACAGAATCATACAGCAAGGTCTTGCTCAAACAGGTGTGGCTTTGGGGTGTTTATACTCATTTGACAGGTGAATTTTTCAATGTGTTATGCAAGTCTAAGGCTGGGTTCACACAGGTGCGACACGATGCCCTGGGACTGTGACGTCATGAGGGGTGGGGTCACTCGGTGACCACGCCCCATGCCTATATAAATCGTTGCGCACCGCGCACACAGTATTACAGCGGGAGAGAACGTTGTGTCATAATCAGAAGAAAAGAAGAGGGAAGAAGACCGGGCAAACGCTAGTAAAAGAGCTGGAAGAAGATAGCGGAGGAGCCCGGCAGAAGGCACCGGAGAGCGGGAGAAGGCACCGGAGAGTGGGAGAAGAGAGCAGAGAGTCGGAAGAAGACCCCCGAAGTTGGAAGAAGACCCCCGGAGCTGCCTAATAAATTACTTTAAAAACTTGTGTAGTGTGTTTTTTTTTCTTGACACTTTTTCCCCCAGGTGAATGGGTAGGGGTACGATGTACCCTATACTCAGTCACATAGGGTGGGGGGCTGGGATCTGGGGGCCCCCTTATTAAAGGGGGCTCCCGGATTCCGATAAGGCCCCCGCCTGCAGACCCCTACAACCAACAGCCAGGGTTGTCAGGAAGAGGCCCTTGTCCTCATCAACATGGGGACAAGATGCTTTGGGGTGGGTGGGGGGCTGCAGGGCACCCCCTGCCCCAAAGCACCCACCCCCCATGTTGAGGGCACGCAGCCTGGTTTCAGGAGGGGGGCTCGTCCCCACCCTCTTTTCTGACCGGCCGGGCCGCATGCCAAAGTCGGATCATGCAAGACGGCGTTCCGACTTTGATTCGACTTCAATGATATTCGATAGGCTGAAGTAGGATCAAAGTAGTACAGGGAGCATTTTCAAAGTCGGACCGACATGTATCGGACCAGTTAAGACGGCTCCCATAGGGAAACATTGATTTTCACAAGTCATGCGACATGAGCTTCCAATGTCGGAGCATTTGTCAGACCAGTGTGAACCCGGCCTTAGCTGCGTTTTAGGGCTTGCTTTATTGAACAAAACTGAAACTTTAAATAAACATCAGTTGCCCATGCAGGGGTTTCCACCAACAACAACTAACTAGAGAGCCAAGTGGCTCTGCATTTTCAGCAGCACCGCTGCTCTTCTAACTAGTCCCTCTGACTGTGTTGCCTATATCTCCTGGTTCACTTAGCCTCTAGTTGCAGAGCCCTGCTGCACTGGCCTCTAGATAGGGGTTCTCCTTGTACCCTGATAGGAGCCCACCTGATAGGAGACTCCTGGAACAATTCCTCCTGGCTGGAACACCTCTGACCCCTGGTTGAGACCTTCTGTCCCCTTACTCCTGGCTGGGGCTCCTCTGACCCCTAGTTGAGACCTTCTGTTCCTTGACTCCTGGCTGGGGCACCTCTAACCCCTTGTTAATATAAACCTACCATTTAAATTATAGACGGATCATTTCTTTATCAGTGGTCAAATGTACAAAATCAGCAGGGGATCAAACTCATACAAATTCTAAACTTGCGAACTTTCAAAGATGCGCACTTCTGCTTGCACAATTGTTTTCTGTTCATCCTAGCGGAAAAAAAGATTGCCATACCAACACAAGCAATGTTGGTGCAGCAATCTCCCCTGCTGTGCTATTGTGTTCTGACACTCCCCCCCCCCCCACTAGAACACACTGATCAGCGCTCGCAGTCTTTGTCTGCAAACATGCATGGATCTTTGTTGGTCTAACGAACGTGCTCCTGGAACAGAACTCATATATAAGTAGGGGGGGACTTACTGTATGGATTTATGAAGTCATTTTATGTAACTGAATTTGACTTGGCATCAACCTTCTGTACTCCCCCTTGTACAACAGTACTACGCCTGGAAGAGGAATGGACAGTATTGGTGCCAATCTGATGGGCAGCTTGTAATGGAATGGCAGAGAGTATGTTTTCCGGAAGAGGGAAGTTAGCTTCTCCTTCAATATTAAATGCTTGCCGCCCGGCGCGCGCAGATATACGTCTGCAGAATGGCACGGCAGGCAAAAGGACGTATATATACGTCCCCTTTAAGAAGCGTTTTTTGCGGGCACGCGAGCCCACCCGCGGACTCGATCGCCACGGGCATACCTGCGATCGTCTCACAGAGAGATAGAATGGGGAGATGTTAGTGTAAACACAACATCTCCCCGTTCTACCTAGTAAAACTGTCACTGATCGTGTTCCCTGTCAACGATCAGTGACGTGTCACAGCAAGCCACGCCCCCTACAGTAAGAATTACTCCCTAGTGAACACTTAACCCCTACAGCGCCACCTAGTGGTTAACCCCTTCACTGCCAGTATCATTTTCACAGTAATAATTTTTACAGTATGCATTTTTATAGCACTGATCGCTGTAAAAATTACAATGGTCCCAAAAATGTGTCAAAAGTGTCCGATGTGTCCGCCAAAATGTCGCAGTCACGATAAAAATCGCTAATAGTCGCCATTACTAGTAAAAAAAAAAAAATTAACAAAAATGCCATAAAACAGTCCCCTATTTTGTAGATGCTATAACTTTTGCGCAAACCAATCAATAAACGCTTATTGCGATTTTTTTTAACAAAAATATGTAGAAGAATACGTATCGACCTAAACTGAGGAAAAAATATGTTTTTTTTATATTTTTTGGGGGGATTTTTATTATAGCAAAAAGTAAAAAAAATTATATTTTTTCAAAATTATTGCTCTATTTTTGTTTATATTGCAAAAAAAACAAAAAGCTGAGGTGATCAAATACCACCAAAAGAAAGCTCTATTTGTGGGGAAAAAAGGACGTCAATTTTGTTTGGGAGCCACGTTCCACGACCGCGCAATTGTCAGTTAAAGCGACGCAGTGCCGAATCGCAAAAAGTAGCCCTGTCATTTAGCAAAAAAATGGTCCAGGGCTTAAGTGGTTAAATCACATGCTGATGATCGGAAGCTGTATTGTTTATCAGGTCATGTCCCCAACCCTGCTCTGTCGTTTAGTAGGGGTTTGTAACTCTCACAACTACATGGACAGAACTACAAACCATTTGGAAAAAAGGATAAAACAGCTCCCTGGAGTTCAGTCCTGACATTAATTCTACAGATGCTTTTGGTTTATAGAACTGGTACCTGACAACATGGTGAGGCTCATAGGGTACTAAAATCACCCGCTGCCCTCTCAGCACGGTGTCCTCATTTACACGCATATTCCTGTAAACCAGAAAGAGAAAATAAATCATACAATCATTACATAAGACACAACATGGCAAACTTTGGTGACTGCACAAGTAAACCCATCATTAACCACTAATTAACTGGGACAATTTTCTAATTTTTCAAGCACATTTAAAAAAATCTGCATTCTGTGCTAGAAAAATACTTAGAACCCCCAAACATTATTCATTCTCTGAAAGCAGAGGCCCTGTAAAATAAAATGGTGGCGGTTGCCATTTTTTTTTTTATGTTACATGATATTTGTACGGTTATTTATCATATATTTTGAAAAAAAACAAAAAAACACTTGAATTTTAGTACACACAAAGACAATATAGCACCCAATTCTTAGACAAAATATAAATGATGATGTTGTGTCCAGTAGATGAATATCAAACAGGTCAAGATTTAAAATTGAAGCCCACAGGAAGTTAACCTTTGGGTTATACTACCACCTATGGAAGCATTTGACACCTGCAAACAAAAAACTTTAGACCGGGGTTAAGAAGACGATCACCAGTCGACCACAGTGAACCGACAGGTGGATCGTGGCCACGGTTTTGCAACCCCCAGAGGCAGCATAGTGCTGGGAGGAGGGCAGAGGTTGGAGCTGCTTCAGTGATTGGCAGCTTGTTATTATGAACTCCAGCATTTTTTTATGATATAAGTGAAAAAAGAGAGAAACTTGTGAAAAAAAAAACTTTTTTTTTTTTAGTTTATATTCGAAAAGTTTGCAAAAAATAAAATTTTCTTCATAAATTTAGGCCGAAATATAAACTTTGGTAAAAATATACCAAATTAGTAAATATTATTTAGTCTGTGTGAAATTTATAGTCACGTATCATTGAAAATTGATCACACCTGAAGTACTGACGGCCTATCTAATTTCTTGAGGCTCTGAAATGTCAGGACAGTACAAATACCCCCCAAATAACCCTTTTTTTTTAGAAAGTAGACAGTCCATGGTATTTAGTAAGAGGCATGGTGAGTTTTGTTTAAAGTTGTAATTTTAGAGGGGCTTTCTTGTTGATAAATAGGGCTGTAGCATCTGATCACTGAAATCCGCCCCCGTCCCCCATGAACTAATTATAATCGTGGATACACTTAGCCTTTTGAGTGAGACTAGGCCTTCAGTAAATTTCCACTGAGGTGTCATTGTGAATGGTGGACAGGACGTACACATGTCTCTTATCCCTCCACTTCATGGCCAACACTTCCTTGTTCTTAAGACTTGCCGATTCCCCCTTTGTAGCCTTGTGGTCACCAGACTTTCTGGAAAGCCCTTCCTGTTTTTTTTTTTTTTTACAGTATAGGTGGTGAAAAAGGGGCAGACTTGTATAGTAGTTATTAAGGTAGATAACTAGTGGGCCGTTTCTTCAGTCGCATTTGCAGATGATGTCGGCAGCAGCGTATATAGTGAATATCGCCTAAACCAGGGATCTTCAAACTACGGCCCTCCAGCTGTAGCGAAACTACACATCCCATGAGGCATTGTAAAACTCTGACATTCACACACATGACTAGGCATGATGGGAATTGTAGTTCCTGAACAACTGGAGGCCATAGTTTGAAGACCCCTGGCCTAAACTGTGCAAGTTTAGGAGATATTTACAATACCTAGAGGTAAGTCTTATTATAGGTTTACTTGTAGGTACAAGTTGTCTAGCAGAGTTTACAACCATCTTAATGATTGATGTAGGCCACCCTAATGGCATTGTCTGACTCAATTTGGTTTGGATGACCCTCCAGTAGGATTGTCCAATGCTGTACAGACAAACAAACCCCCCAAAGCTCAATGATGTTATTCGGAGAACAGATTCTTCCAACAATCAAGTGACCTGCCAAAAGGATCTCTCCCCAGCCCGACAGGCTGGCATCTTGAGTGACTCTAGAGCTGTTTTCCTGAACCACCAAGTAAGGGACAACGTGGTCCTCAGTGACAAAGAACTGGTCTGTCCAGAGACAAGATAGACTTGCTTCACAATGGCAGCTACCATCAAGCCTAGGACTCTCAGGCCCCGTACACACGTCCGAGGAACTCGACGTGCCAAACACATCGAGTTCCTCGTCGAGTTCAGTGTGGAAGCCGCCGAGGATCTCGGCGGGTCGACTTTCCTCATTGAACAACGAGGAAATAGAGAACATGTTCTCTATTCGGCCCGACGAGTTCCTCGTCGGCTTCCTCGCTGAAAAGTGTACACACGACCGAGTTTCTCAGCAGAATCCAGCTCCGATCGAGTTTCTGGCTGAATTCTGCCGAGAAACTCGGTCGTGTGTACGGGGCCTCATACAAGAGTGGAGAGCCAGATGGCTCCTGGACTGGAGTTGAGATCAAAGATGGGAGTGTATGAAGCTTCTACTGTGAAAGGAACACTCTGGCCTGAGTGGTGTCCAGGACTGAACCCAGTAACTCCAAATGATTAGTCAGTTCTAGCAACGATTTCTGATGGTTTACCATCCATCCAAACCAATGTAATGTCAAGAGCCATGTTGTCTGACAAAGTCTGTGCTGACTGTTTCTTCAAGTATCCCACAGCTGGGAAGCCAGGAGAGCTCAGCAGCACCTTGGCGAATACTCAATGTGCAGATAAAGGGTTTGCGCAAAAGTTATAGCGTCTACAAAATAGGGGATAGAATTATGTTTTTTTTTTTTTACTAGTAATGGCGGCGATCTGCGATTTTTGTCAGAACTGTGATATTATGGCAGACACATCGGACACTTTTAACACATTTTTGGGACCATTCACATTTATACAGCGAACAGTGCTATAAATATGCACTAATTACTGTATAAATGTGACTGGCAGGGAAGGGGTTAACACTAGGGGGCGATCAAGGGGTTAAATGTGTGCCCTGCTAGGTGATTCTTACTGTGGGGGGAGGGGACTGACTGGGGGAGGTGACCGATGGTTGTCCCTATGTACAAGGGACACACCATCGGTCTCCTCTCCCTGACAGGACATGGATCTCTGTAACTGCCGATCGCGGGTACCTGGCGGACATCGCGGCCGCCAGGCACACGCAGCGGCATCTGAGTGACATGCGCGCACCCCCCCCCGATGGCCAGGAGGAGCCGAGGACGTCATTAGACATCCTCCCGGCCCTGTAGAGACACCTTGTGGCCGTCATTTGTCAATAGCCCAGGGTTCTAGTGGTTAAATTCACTTTGGTCTAAAAAATGTATCCATTCGAACTCTGTGTGAAGAATAGCTGGTTGTTAAGGGGTGTGTCAGGAGCGGCCAAAGCTGGGCTGCATGCTTGGATAAGGGTCTGGTATGGATTTTGGGGGGCCCACACCCCTTTTTACATTTTGGTGTAGGGTTTCCCTTAATATCTATACCAGACCCAAAGGGCCTAGTATCACTGGCAGCCGTTTGTTTCTTCTGGGGGGGCGGCAAACAACCCCGGTGGCATCTCAACACCCTCCGCACTTACCCCAGCAGGGAGGTTGCGGGCTCGGGCAGGCAGCGCTGGGCTTTGAGCTTTGGAGGGTTACGGGCTCTAGCAGGCAGCAGTGGGTGGCAGGCTTCTATGGACGGCAGGCGGGCTCCTGTGCAGCTCCTCCCTTCTAATACTAGGTGTCCAATAGGATTGGCTGTCCTTTCAGCCAATCGGGTGACGGGTACCAGACCGGCTTCCTGATTGGCCGTGAGGAGGAACAGTGTTGCAACAGCAAATATTAATTCGCTGTTGCATCACACCTAAGTGGGTTCCGGACGCAATGCCCTGAGCCCACCCTATTTTGAAGTCTATGAGGAATTCATGCGCATGGCATCCTGAAAGTGGCAGCAGCATGGATAGAGAGGGCGGCGCCCATGCACCCGCAATGGATGGGCTGCCCCTACCTAGTATGCATTTTGGAGGGGGGGGCATGCCATTTGTTTTGCCGGTGTCCTGTCGAGAAATGCCTGGGTGGAACTGCGCATGCGCCACGCAGTATGGAGCCCCAGAACAACAGTTTGTTTAGCTGTTGTCTCGCGTTGCCAAGGCACGTTCATGTAGCTGAGGGGCGGAGAGTTACATGAAGGGGGCGGATTTTTAAATGATGGACAGTGCTGGGGGTGGAATTTTTATCGATGGCCAAACATAGCGGCAAAGGGAATTTTTATCTACCATCATTTTAAAATCCGCCCCCTTCATGTAACTATCCGCCCCTCACCTACATGAACGTCGCCCGGCAACAGCTGTTCATCAACTCTGCTCAATGCGGCGCATGCGCACTTCCACCTGGGCACTATTCGATAGCCGGGCACTTCTCGACAATACACCGGCATTCTTTCCACAAGTCGCACCCAAATGGCATTTATATCATGCAGGTGCCCCTTTCAGGCTAGGTTCACACTAGTGGGATGTGGAAACCAACATGATTCCAGTGCTGGTTCCTGGATCCCATAGAACTTGTAGGCCTATGTGAACCACTGTGGGTGTCAATACAAAATTAATGATGCCCGATCAGTTTGCAGATCGCAGTGCAAACTGCCAAATGGTGCAGAAATCAGATCGCACAGGTGTGAACACCCATGCAATCTGATTCCAGTGCAGACAAAAAAGGGTAGCGCACCATTTTGGCGTGAATGCGATTTGTATGGCTGAATTTGTATCGCAGACATCGCATGTGACCTGCACGGCAATGCGAATCACGTGTTATTTCTGTGTCCGCAATCGTGTAAACCCAGGCTAAAGGGTTTGCATTGGGGCCTATGGACCACAAATGGTAGGAGAGTCAGAGAAGAGTAGGGCAGGAACTGAAGTCGCACAGATATGAAGGGTTCTCATAGGGAAACATGGGGCCCCTTTCACACTACTGCGATTTCAGGGAATGCCTGTGTAATTGGCATCAAAGTCGGACCAAAATAGCGCAGGGACCACCTTGAAGTCGTAATAATGTGAATAGTAGTCATTGGAAATCATGGGGAACAACTTGTCATGCTACTTTGCAGTCCCAAGTCGTGGGACAAGTCATACAAGTGTGAAAGGGGCCTAAGAATGAATGACACCTGTGTGTGTCTGCAGGCAGGAGGGTGGGAAGACACAACCAAGCCAAGGTGGGTGAGGGGGGACTCGGACCTATATCATTCTCCTCATTCCAGGAGAGGTCGTACTAATAAAGCCCCGCACCCCCATCCGGATATCAATACATAGCCATGTGTAGACCCGCTTGTCACGTGACCTTACCTCTATTCATCCGCACTAGACCTCCTCTAACCACACCCACTTCCACTACTTCCTCCCTCTGAGTCCAGCCCACACCCGGCAGAAGAAGCCGGAAAGCGTCGGATACGGCAGGACGGGCTGACGTTCTGAGCGCTGATTGGTTCGCTCGCATGTGATCTTGTTGTTAGCCACGAATGCTTCTGAGGAATCCGGAACATACCTAGGGCAACGGTAACCAGGGCAACCGGGGGCTTGGGGGGCTACGAGGAGGGGGCAGTGTGTGTGTGAGATGTGATCAGGACTGGAGATGTCACTGTTCTGATGGTACAAGGGAATTGTATACAGATCTCTGGATTTCTCTCATGTGTGTGATCAGTACAGGAGATGTAACTGTTCTGATATTTCAAGGGAAGTGTATACAGATCTCTGGATTTCTCTCATGTGTGTGATCAGGATAAGAGATGTCACTGTTCTGATGGTACAAGGGAAGTGTATACAGATCTCTGGATTTCTCTGATGTGTGTGATCAGGACAGGAGATGTCACTGTTCTGATGGTACAAGGGAAGTGTATACAGATCTCTGGATTTCTCTGATGTGTGTGATCAGGACAGGAGATGTCACTGTTCTGATAGTACAAGGGAAGTGTATACAGATCTCTGGATTTCTCTGATGTGTGTGATCAGGACAGGAGATGTCACTGTTCTGATGGTACAAGGGAAGTGTATACAGATCTCTGGATTTCTCTGATGTGTGTGATCAGGATAAGAGATGTCACTGTTCTGATGGTACAAGGGAAGTGTATACAGATCTCTGGATTTCTCTGATGTGTGTGATCAGGACAGGAGATGTCACTGTTCTGATAGTACAAGGGAAGTGTATACAGATCTCTGGATTTCTCTGATGTGTGTGATCAGTACAGGAGATGTCACTGTTCTGATGGTACAAGGGAAGTGTATACAGATCTCTGGATTTCTCTGATGTGTGTGATCAGTACAGGAGATGTCACTGTTCTGATCGTACACGGGAAGTGTATACAGATCTCTGGATTTCTCTGATCTGTGTGATGACTGATAATATGTGTGATGTGGGTATACACAGGCTATAGATCTCTCCTGTACTATTATTCCAGCATCAGATTTTTACCATGTGCCAAATGACACAAAGATGCATTATTTACACTGATGTGAAACTGTGCTCCCCTGACCTTATCGGTGGTCATACACACTTCTATAAATGATTGATCTCTTCTCATAGGAATACTGGATCTGCAGCCCATTCAGTCGATAATTAAGATACGATCATAACTAACTAACTAACTAACATGTCTTTAATCTGATGAGTCATAATACAGTCGTATTTGGGATCAAAGAATCTCAGTACTGCCAATCGATGCAAAACAATTTGATAATATTCTGCCCTAGTCGATCAAATGCGATTCAAAGTGAGTCTTAAGCTGGCCATAGACCAGAATATAATCCTGATGAACCGGCTGAGTTTCAGTCCATGCGTGGGCAGGCTGGTTGTATAGAAGTTGATCCATCAATTGACTTTGGTACAAGCAGCCTGAAGGGTTCGATCACTGCCGGCATCTAGAGCTGCAAGTAGTGATCATTTGGGGTGATTTACTAAAACTTGAGCACTCGGTATCAGGTGCAGCTGTCCATAGTGACCAATCAGATTCCAACCTCCGCTTGTTCAATTTAAAAGAGAAGTATATATCCCCCCAACCCCCCTTTTTTTTGTTGTTGTTTATTTAAGAATCATACTTATCTAGGTGGATGCTGCATCGGTCCCCTGCCAGCATTAACACTGAGAAATGAGCGATCAAACACCACCAATTGCTTGGTTCTCAGTGCTCCCCCCCTGGAGTGATGGGCTATGGAGGGAGCAGCTGGCTCAGACTCTCATTGGCTGGAGAGGCTGAGTCGGTGACGATCCAGGCATGTTGGCGGATCCCGACGTCATTATTGCAATCTTTCCTTATGGTTATGTGACCACTGGGATTGGCTGTCACGGTGGTCACATGATTGGAGAGCACCCAATCACAAGCAGCAAGCTGGAGTTTTCAGTTAACTGCTGGTAACTGTGCTAGGAATGCGCAGTGCACGCGCTCTCAGCGCGGCTATATTAGCGCTATTGCTCGCAAATATGCAGCTGCTTGGCGCAGAGAGGCCGCTTATTTGCATGCACTTGACCCAAAGAGATTAATAATGATCAATGTGGATTTGATTTAAATCATAATTTTTAAAGAGCTGTCAGCTCTGTCCCACAGAGGCTCCTCCTCTGACCCGCTGTTGACTCACCGACAGTCCCATTCACTTTAATGGGATGGCTGGTGATGCAGCAGTGACACAACAAGGTGAGGGATGTGGTGGCAGCAGGTGAGTGGATGCCCACTGCCATGATGATCTAAAAATTACAGGTACTCTTTAAGACCCCTTTCACACTGAGGCGCTTTACAGGCGATATAACACAAAAAATAGCGCCTGCAAAGCACCCTGAAAGAGCCGCTCTATTCACTCCAGTGTGAAAGCCTGAGGGCTGTGATCGGTGAGTCGGAGAATGGATCTGCCAGCCCCGGATGTTTACCATAGAGATTCCCGGCGGACCAGATGGTCGCCAGCATTTCTATGATCATCGGAGGCTGGGTGCGATGTTATGACGTCACGCCTGGCCTCTGTATTCAAACAAATGGTGCCACCTTGGCTGGAAAGCCGAGATCATTTTTATTTTTATTATTTTGGTTTCAGGCTTCCCAGCCTAGAGGTAAGATGTGGGGTCTTATTGACCCCATATCTCACTGTAAAGAGGACCGATCATGCCATATTACTTGTAATAGAAATAAAAGTGGTAAAAAAAATATATATATTAAAAAAAAAAAATAAAGCGCCCTTGTCCCTGTGTGCTTGCACGCAGAAGAGAACGCATGCGCAAGTCCCACCCACATATGAAAACTGTGTTCAAACCACACATGTGAGGTGTCGCCGCGAACGTTAGAGCGAGAGCAATAAATCTAGTCATAGACCTCCTCTGTAACTCAAAACATGTAACCAGTAAAAAAAAAAAAAACGTTGCTTATGGGGATTTTTTTTTTTTTTTTTTAACCAAATTTATTATGACAAACAGTGCATACAAGTTATTACATACATCCAAAGTGTCAATGATAACATGAAGGTGTACAGTAATCAGAATACAGACAGTTCAAAACTGGTGTCATGAATAACAAACATATGGAAAAAAAATTACAGAAAAAGAAACGGAGCAGTATCTGGTGTCAACCCTGGAGGTCATCTAGACCTGTAACAATATACCCAGCTAGGGGCAAGCCACCCTTCGGGCAACACAGACCCAAGGTGCCTTACGTGCAAGAATCAGAGTCCTGTAGCCAATGATCCCATATTTTGCCGTATTTGGTTGGGCATTCCCTGTTAAAAATAAATAAATAACCTTTTTATATGGTAGATTATTATTGACCTCCACTTTCCACTCCACCGACTTAGGGGGTACGGGTCACATCCACTGCCGGGCAATAACCTTCCGCACCGAGAACAAGGTCTCATGCAGGAACGTCTTTGTGTATTTGTCTATAGTATCCGGAAGCACCCCGAGTAGGCATTGTTTTGGGTCTAACGTAACCGGAGAGACCATGTGGTCGTGCAGAAAGGTTACAACTTGCGCCCACAGGCCCTGTATTTTGGGCTTATGGGGATTTTTAAAGAGGAAGTAAACCCTGATGGGTTTTACTTCCTCTTTTTCTCCCTGCAAATGAAAAGCATAATGGGCCAGTATGCATTGCATACTAGCCCATTATGTGACACTTGCCTGCATCCAGAATCTAGCGATGTCCCCTGTGCAGGCAGTATCCCTCTTCTTCCAGCCCACAAACTGCGACTCTGTGATTCCCTGGAGCCGCGTGACGTCACTGGCATGCATGCGCATGGAAGCCACCATTAACGCACAGGCTGGGGAAGAAACGGAACTTAGTTTAGTTTCTTCCCCGGGCATGCACCATTAAGATTTTCACTGGACTACAAATGAAATATCTCCTAAACGGCGCACGTTTAGGAGATATTTCCACTACCTATAGGTAAGCCTTATTCTAGGCTTACCTATAGGTAGAAGTCACTAAAAAGGGATTACAGCCACTTTAAGTCCCAAAGTTTTGCGCCATTCCCCCAAAAAACGGGTTTGAAAAATTGCTGCGCAAATACAGTGTGACATAAAAGTTGCAATGACCGCCATTGTATTCTCTAGGGTCTCTGCTAAAAAAACATACATAATTGTTAACCCATTCAAGTGAATAGGGCCACTCTGCAACCAAATGTATGCTGTTGCAGCAGGTAAGGGTTACAGGGTTAAATGTGGCTTTACACTACCCTGGTGCGGTCCTGCTGCGCTGTGGGCAAAGGGGCAACCCACAGGTTGGCTGCACGTTCTAATAGACTTCTATGATGTCCTGCGGTTTTGGTGCGCTTTTTGAAACCACACTAAAATCACAGGACATCATTGAGATGTGTGGCAGGCAGAGTTGGCAGGTTTGTTGCCAGGTTTGGGCCTTGTGCTCTGAGGAATGCATGTTTGTCCAATCGCACTCAGTATTTGTGGCCAGGTCTAATCTTATAATTGATACAGTAAATGATGTGTGATTGGTTCTTCTGGGTTACAATGCATGTCACTGCTGCTCCTTGAAGTGTCTTACTGAATAACATTGTGTTTACTGCAGCAATGTCCTGCGATCAGATAAGACAAGCTGGCTTTCATTATTTCCCCTCATGATTTATTTCCTCTTTGTGCACAGAGGTCTTTTGAGTGCTTGGCTTTCACAGATTTACTTACCATGGTTCAGGGCTGTCTTCTCACAGCTGCTTCTTACCGCTGCCGGCCCCAGTGCCACCATCTTGGATACGGGAGCCAGCTGTTGCTTCCTGATGAACCACAGCCTGCTCTCTACTGTGCATGCGCAAGCTCACATGGCGATTTTGTGAGTGCTTCTGCAGCCTCGTGGGACACGTGACAAGTCCCAGGAGGCTGCGGAAGGAGAGAGGATGGAGCAAGGAGAGGATTGTGGGTGTGGGTGTGGGCACCAATAAAAAATAAATAAAAAATCTGTTACTCCGTTGGGTGAGAGAGCAGGACTTCATTTTTTTTGACTGAAGTTTGGCTTTAACATTACCAATACAGTGGAACCTCGGATTACAAGCATACTCTGTTCCAGGAGAATGCTCGTAATCCGAAACACCCGCATATCAAAGCGAGTTTCCCCATAGAAGTCAGTGGAAATGAAAATAATTTGTACCGCATTGACTTCTATGGCATACAATACCGCATGTGGCCAGAGGTGGGGTGCCAGAGAGCCCCGGAAAGGCTTGGGGATAGCTCGGCTGAATTTGGTAAGGCTCGGGAACTGAGTTTTTCCAATTGGCTCTGACGCCCCCCCCCACTTCTGGCCAAATGCGGTACTGCACACCACTGTGGCTTGAATCCTTTGCAAGACAACACTCGCAAACCCATTTAGGATTTTTTTTTTTAAAGGCTTGTATTGCGAAACGTTCGTTAACCGCATTACAAGCCAAGGTTTCACTGTATTCACTAAACAAGGCAAGCTCTCACCAAAAGACCAGTGTATTTCATTAATTGGTGAGTGGGTTTCCCTTTGGCAAGATCAGGGGTTGCCAAATTCAGTCTGCTACAGAATGGCATGTGGCCCGCACTAGGAGCAGGCCCCCCCCCCCACTGTGCAGTGATCATTCCGTCAGTGGTTGCTAAGACAGCCTGCGTCCTAGCAACCAATTATATGCTTGCCCCAGCAGAAGGACAGAACTTCCTCAGTTCCTGCTCCACCTCCTGCACTACTGGTACACTGATCACGGGTGCTCAACCTGTGGCTCTCCAGCTGTTGCGGAACTACAGTTCCCAAATAAAGAAGAAAATTGGCTATTATAAGCATACCACATCCATATTATTTACCCCTTCAACAAAAACAAAAAAACATATATGTCAGACTTTAATGGTACCAAGATATATATATATTTATATATTCTTCAGGACCTTTGTTATATCTTGGCAGCAAAGAAAGATGGCCTAACTAAGAAAACACATGGAATAAGTATATGACCGCATCATAACATACTGTATATAACATCAAATATGATCTGTGCAACTTACACATCACTTAAAGGGGTTGTAAAGAAAAAAATGTTTTTTCATAATAAGCATCCTTTACCTGCAGACATTCCTCTTTTCAGTTCCTCATTGTTCGTTTTTGCTCAGAAGTCGCTCTATTTCTTCTATGTTCTGTTCACTTCCTGCTTGTCTGATTTTTACTCACCACCGTGATGGGAGGCTTTACTGCGGTGGTCAGTAACGTGCTCGCCCCCTCCTGGGAACTACATCTGTGCGGCAGGACGCTCTCTACATGTTAGAGACTTCAAGGAGGTGTGACTTACTGGGCGTGCCACAATTCATACTGGGAAATGTAGTTCTTACATGAACGAGCGATGCAAACCAGGAAGTGAATGAGAGAACAGAAACTAGAATGCCGGAGGTGATATAGAGGAAGGAATTTAATAGGTATTTACTCGTTTTTTAACAGAATCATTACACTATTCTGTCTGTCTACCTTGCAGACATTAATTTTAGGCAAAAAAATGTTTTCCTTTACAACTCCTTTAAGGAGTATAACAAATGGCAACTACAATCCCCATCATGCGTCTGCCTTTGGGAGTCAAGATTGTAACGGTCAGTGGCTTGCAATGCCTCATGGGATTTGTAGTTCCGCAGTCACTGGAGGGTCACAGGTTGAGCACCCATGGATTACATCCATGCTCTAGGCAAGGCAATGGTGGACCTCTGATGGGGAACCTGACATAAGGAGGGACCTACATGGGACAAACATGCTGAAGTAGCTCATGTAACTTTTGTAGTGAGCCTTGCACGTTTTTTAATCGCATGTTTTGGTGCGTGTAAAATTTTTTACTATCCGTGTGTGATTTTCAGAAATGCTCAAATCTTGGTTAAAGTAGAGCTCCACCCAAAAGGGAAAGCTCTGCTTATCTGCCTCCTCCCCCTCCGGTGCCACATTTTGGCACCTTTCGGGGGGAGCGGGTACCTGTCTCCACTTTCAGGAGACCTTGCTGCAGCGAGATCACCCAGAAGTTTGTGCCCCCCCTCCTCCTTCCCCCGCCCCTCGGGCCATTCAGTACAGCACACTCCATGCACAGTAGGGAATCGACGGAAGCCGCAAGGCTTGAATGCTGGTTTCCCTATAGAAGCAATGGTGGCGGCAGCACCTGAGAGCCAATGGAAGAATTGGCTGGGTGCCGACATTGTGGGATTCCTGGACAGGTAAGTGTCCCAATATTCAAAGTCAGCAGCTACAATATTTTTTTTTTTTTTTTCTGAAGGAGCCCGGAGCTCCGCTTTAAGTATACTGGTCTATGGCAGACCAAAATGTAACATTCTTCAAGGTACATCAACTAGATTTCTAGTCCAATTACCAAATATTCGTAGTTCTAGTTTTGATCCAGTGTTCTTTTGACAGCCAATAAAATACTAAATTCATTGCTGTCTCTAATCCATTGTGTCTGCAAAGCCTAGATAATAAAATAATTGCAAGCTTATTCATCACCTGAAGCAATTCCTAAATCACGGCCAAGTATCAACCGGTTATGGTAATTATGGGTATTGTTCAAGTTTAATTGAACCCGGTCAATGGAGAACTTCATGTCATTTATAATTACATAGCAGGGGAGTGAAATACTCGTAGAGGCCATTTACAGTGGTGGGAAAGGAATACTATCATTTATTATTATGCAGGATTTAAATAGTGCCAACAGTTTTGCGCATCGCTTTACAAAAGGAAGGCAGTACAGTCTTCTAAGATTTATATTATTTAGTGTGTGTGTGTATGTATATATATATATATATATAATCTCAGTATCTCACAAAAGTGAGTACACCCCTCACATTTTTGTAAATATTTTATTCTATCTTTTCATGTGACAACACTGAAGAAATTACACTTTACTACAATGTAAAGTATTGAGTGTACAGCTTGTATAACAGTGTAAATTTGCTGTCCCCTCAAAATAACTCAACACACAGCCATTAATGTCTAAACCGCTGTCAACAAAAGCGAGTACATCCCTAAGTGAAAATGTCCAAATTGGGCCTAATTAGCCGTTAGTGTTACAAGGTCTCAGGTGTGAATGGGGAGCAGGTGTGTTAAATTTGGTGTTATCGCTCTCACATACTGGTCACTGGAAGTTCAACATGGCATGTCATGGAAAATAATTCTCTGAGGATCTGAAAAAAAGAATTGTTGCTCTACATAAAGATGGCCTAGGCTATAAGAAGATTGCCAAGACCCTGAAACTGAGCTGTAGCCTGGTAGCCAAGAGCATACAGTGGTTTAACAGGACATGTTCTACTCAGAACATGCCTCGCCATGGTCAACCAAAGAAGTTGATGTGTGCGCTCAGCGTGATATACAGAGGTTGTCTTTGGGAAATAGACATATGAGTGCTGCCAGCATTGCTGCAGAGGTTGAAAGGGAGGGGGGGGGGTTCAGTCTGTCAGTGCTCAGACCATATGCAGCACACTGCATCAAATTGGTCTGCATGGCTGTCATCCCAGAATGAAGCCTCTTCTAAAGATGATGCACAAGCCTGCAAACAGTTTTCTGAAGACAAGCAGACTAAGGACATGTATTGCTGGAACCATGTCCTGTGGTCTGATGAGACCAAGATAAACTTATTTGGTTCAGATGGTGTCAGGCGTGTGTGGCGGCAACCAGGTGAGGAGTACAGAGACAAGTGTGTCTTGCCTACAGTCAAGCATGGTGGTGGGAGTGTCATGGTCTGGGGCTGCATGAGTGCTGCCAGCACTGGGGAGCTACAGATCATTGAGGGAACTATGAATGCCAACCTGTACTGTGACATACTGGAGCAGAGCATGATCCCCTCCCTTCAGAGACTGGGCTGCAGAGCAGTATTCCAACATAACGACCCCAAACACACCTCCAAGATGACCACTGCCTTCCTAAAGAAGCTGAGGGTAAAGGTGATGGACTGGCCAAGCATGTCTCCAGACCTAAACCCTATTGATCATCTGTGGGGCATCCTCAAATGGAAGGGGGAGGAGCGCAAGGTCTCCAACATCCACCAGCTCGGGTAAACTCCATGCCCAAGAGGGTTAAGGCAGTGCTGCAAAATAATGGTGGTCACACAAAATATTGACACTTTGGGCTCAATTTGGACATTTTCACTTAGGGGTGTACTCACTTTTGTTGCCAGCGGTTTAGACATTAATGGCTGTGTGTTGAGTTATTTTGAGGGGACAGCAAATTTACACGGTTATACAAGCTGTACACTCACTACTTTTACATTGTAGCAAAGTGTAATTTCTTCAGTGTTGTCACATGAAAAGATAGAATAAAAAAAAATTATATTGTCTTTGGCCCTTATAGGGGTACAAACAACAAATAATGCACTTCTATCGGGTATCGTCGCAAACGTCAGGAGTAGGAGAACTTATTTCAGGCGTTTTTTTTTTTTGTTTGTTTGTTTTTACGTGGTAGGTCGTGGTAATGGCAAGACATGTACAGTTAAAATTATGAAAAATGTAAGATTTATTTTTAAATAAAATATTGGTATCCATGTGGTTTTTAGGTAGGATAAAAAAAGGTAAAAATTGCACAATTGTTTATGGGCCTTACATCGGATACAAAAACCAACTAACAAACACATAACGTGGTATCGCTGCGATCATGGGAAGTAGTATTTGTCTTGGGTTGTTCGTTGGTGGTAGGCCATGGTAACAGCAAGAACTATACAGCTAAAATTGAAAAAAATTCAATGATATTTGTAATCCTATCTAAATCTGTCACTTTGACAATGACCTTTTGATCCTAACTTTGACACTGACCTAGATACTTGGATCAAACCGTAATACTGTATTTTAGCACCATCCATCCCTCTGCACAACGCATCTCCACCCATGCCCAGCACCATCCATCCCTCTGCACAACGCATCTCCACCCACGCCCAGCACCATCCATCCCCACTAACGCCTAGCACCATCCATCCCTCTCCACAATGCAGCCCAATACATCCCCACCCACGCCCAGCACCATCCATGCCTCCAGTCTCCACAATGCATCCCCACCCACACTCAGCTGCCAGCACCATACATCCCTCTCCACAATGCATCCCCACCCACGCCCAGTACAGAGAGGTGGCTGTAGAGGAGGGGGTACAGAGAGGTGGCTGTGGAGGGGGTACAGTCTGTACCCCCCTCCTGCACAACCACCTCGCTGTGCACCCCCTCCTTTGAAATGATTAAGATTTGTATTTTTTTTTTTTTTTTTATAATTATGAGGTGGCACTGATGGACACTGATGGGCTGCACTGGTAGGCACTGATGAGTTTGCACTGACGGGCTGAACTGGTGGGCACTAATGAGGTGGCACTGATGGAGACCGATAGGCTGCATTGGTGGGCACTGATGGACTGTACCCTACCTCCCCTCCCTAGATTTTCTGAGATGATGGGAAAAAAAGACATACAGTGGGGATCGAAAGTTTGGGCACCCCAGGTAAAAATTTGTATTAGTGTGCATAACGAAGCCAAGGAAAGATGGAAAAATCTCCAAAAGGCATCAAATTACAGATAAGACATTCTTATAATATGTCAAAAAAAAGTTAGTTTTTATTTCCATCATTTACACTTTCAAAATTACAGAAAACAAAAAAATGGCGTCTGCAAAAGTTTGGGCACCCTGCAGAATTTATAGCATGCACTGCCCCCTTTGCAAAGCTGAGACCTGCCAGTGTCATGGATTGTTCTCAATCATCGTCTGGGAAGACCAGGTGATGTCAGTCTCAAAGGTTTTAAATGCCCAGACTAATTTTACCTTGCCCCAACAATCAGCACCATGGGTTCTTCTAAGCAGTTGTCTAGAAAACTGAAAATAGTTGACGCTCACAAAGCTGGAGAAGACTATGAAGATAGCAAAGCATTTTCAGATGTCAATATCCTCTGTTCGGAATGTAATTAAGAAATGGCAGTCATCAGGCAGGAACAGTGGAAGTTAAAGCAAGATCTGGAAGACCAAGAAAAATATCAGACAGAACAGCTCGCAGAATTGTGAGAAAAGCAATTCAAAACCCACGTTTGACTGCATGATCCCTCCAGAAAGATCTGGCAGACACTGGAGTTGTGGTACACTATTCCACTATAAAGAGATACTTGTACAAATATGGTCTTCATGGAAGAGTCCTCAGAAGCAAACCTCTTCTACGTCCTCACCACAAAAATCAGCGTTTGAACTTTGCAAATGAACATATAGACAAGCCTGATGCATTTTGGAAAAAAGTTCTGTGGACAGATGAGGTTAAAATATAACTTTTTGGCTGGAATGAGCAAAGGTACGTTTGGAGAAGAATGGGCACAGAATTTAATGAAAAGAACCTCTGTCCAACTGTTAAGCATGGGGGTGGATCAATCATGCATTGGGGTTGTATTGCAGCCAGTGGCACAGGGAACATTTTACGAGTAGAAGGAAAAATGGATTCAATAAAATTCCAGCAAATTATGGATGGTAACTTGATGCCATCTGTGAAAAAGCTGAAGTTAAAGAGAGGATGGCTTCTACAAATGGATAATGATCCTAAACACACCTCAAAATCCACGGGGGATTACATCAAGAGGCGTAAACTGAAGGTTTTGCCATGGCCTTCACAATCTCCTGACCTCAACATAATTGAAAATCTATGGATAGACCTTAAAAGAGCAGTGCGTGACAGACAGCCCAGATATCTCAAAGAACTGGAAGACTTTTGTAAGGAAGAATGGGCAAAGATACCTCAAACAAGAATTGAAAGACTCTTGGCTGGCTACAAAAAGCGTTTACAAGCTGTGATACTTGCCAAAGGGGGCAGTACAAGATATTAACTCTGCAGGGTGCCAAAACTTTTGCAGACGTCATTTTTTTGTTTTCTGTCATTTTGAAAGTGTAAATGATGGAAATAAAATCTAACTTTTTTTGACATATTATAAGAATGTCTAATCTGTAAGTTGATGCCTTTTGGGGATTTTTCCATCTTTCCTTGGCTTCGTTATGCACATTAATACAAATTTTTACCTGGGGTGCCCAAACTTTCGATCCCCACTGTATATCGGCCAGAGAAAAAAACATATCGGTCGACCTCCTAATTAAAAAAAAAAAAAGAAATTAAAAATGTATATACATACATACATGCATGCATACATACATACATACATACTTTTTTTTTTTTTTTTTAATTAGAGGTCGACCGATATGTTTTTTTTGCGAAAAGATTGCGATCTCGATTCATTTCCCCATTCCCCCCCCCCGCGATCTCCAGGCTGGAGGACCCGCGATTTTCGGGTACGGCCATAGGAAAGTCCCCGGCTTCGGCCTAGCTCTAGAGCGGCAGCCGTCTTGGTACACGCGGCGGCGGCTGTCTCGTCAGGACGTGACGTTTCGTCGCCGCCATCTTGCTCCACCCCACACTCATGCACAGTAATGATAGAGTGAGAAGGGGGCAAGCGGACATCTTGTTACACCCAACGGAGTTTTAGATTTCACAGTCATTTTCAACACAAAACGGCGCTTATGTGCTTAAATACAGTATATGTAAATCTGACAGACTGTTTACATGTTACATTTTAAAAGCAGAAGCAAACCTGCTGACCTTACATGCGTGCTAATGTGACAGAACACCTCTGATTTTCACATTTTAGTGAAATGTGAAAATCGGAGCTGTTCTTTCACATTAGCAAGCATGTAAGGTCAGCAGGTCTGCTGCGGCTTTTAAAATGTAACACGTAAACAGTCCGTCAGATTTACATATACTGGGGCAGATCCTCGTACAGCGGCGCATTTATGCGCCGGGCGTAGCGTATCTAAGATACACTACGCCGCCGTAACTTGCATTTTTTTTTTTTTTTTTCAAATCCAGAAAGAATCCGCGCCGTAAGTTACGGCGGCGTAGTGTGTCTTTGCCAGCGTGGTGGCGCCTAATTCAAATGGATGTAATGGGGGCGTGTTTTATGTAAATACGTTGTGACCCGCCGTCCGTGGGGGTATCCCAGTGCGCATGCTCGAAATGAAACCGGAACCAGCCAATGCTTACGATGGAACCAGCCAATGCTTACGATACGCCGGAAAAAGCCGAACGCAAACGACGTAAAAAAATGCGCCGGCCGGACATACGTTCGTGGACCGCCGTAAATAGCTAATTTGCATACTCAACGTGGATTTCGACGGAAACGCCACCTAGTGGCCGCCGAAAAATTGCATCTAAGATCCGAAGGCGTACTAAGACGTACGCCTGTCGGATCGATCCGAGATGCAGTCGTATCTTGTTTTGTGGATACAAAACAAAGATACGACGCGGGAAATTTAAAATTACGCCGGCGTATATATAGATACGCCGGCGTAATCCTTTTGTGGATCTGCCCCACTGTATTTAACCACATAGAATCGTGACAGAATCGTAATCTTCATTTTATGCAAAAGACTTTAGATTCTCATTTTTTCAAGAATCGTGCAGCTCTAATATAATTATATATATATATATATATATATATATATATATATATATATTGTAGGGGGAGAAAAAGATAGTGTATCATTGCAATTTTTAAATGTCGTTTGTTTTTTCAGGTTCCCTGTCCCCTTCTCTCTTTCTTCCATCCACCTCCTGACCAAGCCATGGCAGGGGATATAACTGAAGCAGGGGAGCTCTACTCTCCATTGGTAAGTACAGTCTCTGCTCTGTTAGTATTATCTGTTTCAATGGTTTTTATTAATCATTTACGTAAAGTGTTTAAGAACCGTCAAATAGAGCAGCGAACAATCCTTGCGTGCTCTGCACGTGTTAAGTCGTAAAATACGAAAATAAAATAATACAAAGTGAAATTATACTGGTTAACAAGAAAACAAGCATCCAAGCATGGAAGCAGTACAACAATGCAATAAATGAATGCTTATGCTAAATATAAAACCAATATGGA
The DNA here is from genome assembly GCF_905171775.1 of Rana temporaria. Lineage (NCBI taxonomy): Eukaryota > Metazoa > Chordata > Amphibia > Anura > Ranidae > Rana > Rana temporaria. The sequence continues at coordinate 63,291,464 of NC_053500.1, read as the reverse complement.
CCCAGCTCAAGGGTTAGGTCCTGAATTGCGACCCCACTACATAATATATCTAATGCTGGGGGCCGAGCAATGTCCAATGTCAAGATATTGGAATACCACGAAATCTATCTGTACTCTATAGTAAAGTCATTCCAATAGACATCACACATGTATCAGATATATAGGATAACTAGGTCATTGCGTAGGGTTTCCGGTTCAAGTAAACTCACAGCGAGAGAATCTGGGCAGCTTGAAACCATAACAAGTAAAATACTATCAACGTTTAATCAACCTATTTGCCCCCGTAGGGGAACCTATAATCAACAACATTTCGGAAGAGGTCTAGGTTAACCAACAAAAAGGGGGGGATTCAGAAAAATTGTGAGGGCGAGGTACTAGAGGGAGAAGAGGGAAAGATGTGTCCATCCAGGAATCTTTGATCGATCACCTGAAGAGATAACTTTATGTCCCAGGGGCCTGTAGGTAGGTGAGCCAGGGAGACCAATTTTTTTAGAAAAGGGGTTGTTTGTCATTTTAAAATGCTCACTATTTTCTCGTTTACTCTGTTAGTATTTTCAAAATCTGGACTTTTTTATGAGACTGAAACTGCTAAACTACAATATTTTTTTTTTGCCCCTGAAATATGTCATACATTGGGGCGAGGGGGTAATTTATTTTTTATATATATACACTCACACACTCAAGAAGACTTTCAGCTTTCTTGTGGAATTGATTTAGGTCTGTTCACTCTAATGCCGCATACACACCATCACTTTATGTGATGAAAAAAAACGACACTTTCTGTGAAGTAAAAAATGACGTTTTTGAAACTTCAATTTTCAAAGACGAAGTTGCCTACACACCATCGTTTTCTCACAATGATCTAGCAAAGTGAGGTTACGTTCCACCACGTTTTACCATTGAAGCTTGCTTCATAAGTAGCTTCTGGGCATGCGTGGATGAAAAAACGTCTTAGAAAACAACGTTTTTTGCTACACACGGTCAATTTCTGTGAAGTAAAAAGTGCACTTTTGAAAAACGACACATAAAATTCAACATGCTTCAATTTTTTTTGGTCGTTTTTTACAAGACATAAAACGACGTTTTCCCCCACACACAGTCAATTAAAGTGACGTTTTTAAAAACTTCATTTTTTTTCATCACATAAAGTGATGGTGTGTACGCGGCATGACAGGTTGTCGGCAGTTGCAGCTATTTGCAAGTGTCTGCACAGCCAGCGATTTACCTTTTTGGTGATTTCTGCTGGACACACACAAAGTATTTCCTATGATTATCAGTTCCATCTAGTGGCCATAATGTGCGTAGTTTTCTTTATTTATTTTCTTTCCTTGATTCACTCTATGAAGAACATTTTGCCTTGGAAAGGAAATGGCCTAATGGCATCGCAAAATATTTACATGCAGTTTCACAGAACACAAAAATAAAATGCTGCATTTATTTATATTTATTTTAGATTTTTCTTTAAGGGCCAGTTCACACCACATGCAGTCCAGTGCTTTTTTTTTTTTGTTCCTGCATCAAAACACATGGAAATGATTATATGGTTTCCAATGGCCTAGTTCACACCAGTGATTGCAGTTGCAGTGCGTTCCAGTTCCAGGAAAAAAAGTAGGACATTTTTCCTACACTGGACTGAATTATTGAGAAAAGGCATGTATGCTCTGAATGAGCTTAAACTGGGTTTCCCACCACTGCTCATTAATTGTAAGCTTACAGAGTTTGATATTCCCATAGCAGGTTTAAAGTGACAGTCGGCACTCCCATTAAGATTCTATAACCTTTCCAAACGGGAGCTTAGGGGTGCTTTAAATGCTTAGAGAAAGCTGCTAAACACACATGGGTGCCCCCAGGGAAAGTGACTTTCTCTAGGGGCACTTGCTAAAGAGGAGGGGCCTGGAGCGCTGGCGGGGGACCCCCAAAAAAAGGAGGAACGGGGCTGCTCTGTGCAAACCCAGAGCAGGTAAGTATGACATGTTTTGTTATTTTAGTTAAAAATAAAGCAAAGGTTTATAATCACTTTAAGCCCAGTGTCCATGGACCCTAAAAGCTTGCTGTTCTACAACTTGCTGTGTGAAACAAGCTATAGTCCCAAACTCCTACAATTTTGTGTCTTCCTACCCGGTGTGCATCTTACGGCAATAGCAGGAACCCCTTGTAATTGCCGTTACACATATGCAGACCTAGGCCCCTGTTATGTGTATATTCACTCTCCAGCCTATAATGGAATTTTTGGTTTTAGGTGGGTAAAAATGGCCATCAGATTTAAAACCTGACCTATTCTGCTGCTGTTCTGTGATTAAAGGGGTTGTAAAGGTAAAACCATTTTTCCCTAAATGGCTTCCTTTACCTTAGTGCAGTCCTCCTTCACTTACCTCATCCTTCTATTTTGCTTTTAAATGTCCTTATTTCTTCTGAGAAATCCTCACTTCCTGTTCTTCTGTCTGTAACTCCACACAGTAATGCAAGGCTTTCTCCCTGGTGTGGAGTGTCGTACTCGCCCCCTCCCTTGGACTACAGGAGAGTCAGGCGCTCTCTACGTTGCAAATCGAGAAAGGAGCTGTGTGTTAGTGGGCGTCCTGACTCTCCTATAGTCCAAGGGAGGGGGCGAGCACGAAACTTCACACCAGGGAGAAAGCCTTGCATTACTGAGTTACAGACAGAAGAACAGGAAGTGAGGATTTCTCAGAAGAAATAAGGACATTTAAAAGCAAAATGGAAGGATGAGGTAAGTGAAGGAGGACTGCACTAAGGTAAAGGAAGCTATTTAGGGAAAGAAACTTGTACCTTTACAACCCCTTTAAGGCTGGCCATACACAGTGTGAATATCTTTCCTGCCATCACAGGTTGCAGGAAAGAAATTTTCTAGATTTCCCCATCAACATAGACCGTGCTGACAGGGGAATCCCTCCTGCGGAGCCATTGTATTCTCCCAGCTGGTGGGCAGGGGAAGATGTCCGCGCCGGGAGAAGACGGTGATTATCCACTTGCCGACCTCCTCATGTACATATACGTCAGCAGAATGGCACGGACAGGCACATGTACGTACCTGTACGTGCTCTGCTTGACGTGGGTCGGGGGTTCCCTCGGGGAGCGATCCGGGACGACGGAAGAATGGGGAGAGCTGTATGTAAACACAGCTTCCCCGTGCTTCACTGTGGCGGCGCATCGATTGAGTGATCCCTTTTATTAGGGAGACTCGATCGATGATGTCAGTCCTACAGCCACACCCCCCTACAGTTGTAAACACACACTAGGTGAACCCTAACTCCTACAGCGCCCCCTGTGGTTAACTCCCAAACTGCAACTGTCATTTTCACAATAAACAATGCAATTTAAATGCATTTTTTGCTGTGAAAATGACAATGGTCCCAAAAATGTGTCAAAATTGTCCGAAGTGTCCGCCATAATGTCGCAGTCACGAAAAAAATCGTTGTTCGCCGCTATTAGTAGTAAAACAAATAAAACAAATAAAAATGCAATAAAACTATCCCCTATTTTGTAAACGCTATAAATTTTGCGCAAACCAACCGATAAACGATTATTGCGTGTTTTTTTTTATTTTTTTTTACCAAAAATAGGTAGAAGAATACGTATCGCCCTAAACTGAGGAAAAAAATTTTTTTTAGATATGTTTTTGGGGGATATTTATTATAGCAAAAAGTAAAAAACATTGCATTTTTTTCAAAATTGTCGCTCTATTTTTGTTTATAGCGCAAAAACTAAAAACCGCAGATGTGATCAAATACCACCAAAAGAAAGCTCTATTTGTGGGGAAAAAAGGACGCCAATTTTGTTTGGGAGCCACGTTGCACGACCGCGCAATTGTCTGTTAAAGCGACGCAGTCCCGAACTGTAAAAACACCTTGGGTCTTTAGGCAGCATATTGGTCCGGTCCTTAAAGGGTTATCGGACGCTTGCCATAATCTCAAGCATATCCGTCAGACTGGTTGTATGCACCTAAGTTGATCCGTCGATCATCTTGGTACATTCAGGCTGTCCATTAGTGGTTCAAATCTTGGCCATTTCCTCCTGAACCGGCCAAGATTCGTCTATGGTGGGCCTAGTCATAAAAAATGCATTGACATCTAGTAACTCCCAGTGTGGTGCTATAAAGATACCAGTAGCATAAATTCTTGTTTCGTGCAAGCTGATTTGTCAAGCCTCCAGCATTGAGACCAGTGGTCGGGTAAAATAGCTGACTACAGCAGAAGTTTTAGTAAGTTCCTTACAGAAGCACTTTTCTTTCCTCCACACAGTTTGTAAAATGCAAAGCCAAGCAGGACGTCCCTTGTTCCTGTTCTATTGCGATCTCTTAGACTGCAAAGTGTTTTGTCTTCCATTTACCCTTCACTGTGCATTGTCTGCAGACACCCATGTGATGAAATATCCGCTAGGTAAAGACCGTCGGGCTGTCTTCCACATTTATGGTCAGGAAATGTGCGCGATCTTGTGATAAAAATCATTCGGGTCCTTTTAACCTCCATTCACGTCATACTCCTTGCACAACCACTTCCACCACAGTGATGCATCAAGATAAAAAAAAAAACGTTCTGCCTTTACAACTGCTTTAACCACTTCAGCCCCAGACCATTTTGCTGGTCAAAGACCGGGCCGCTTTTTGCGATTCGGCACTGCGTCGATTTAACTTGTGCGACGTGGCTCCCAAACAAAATTGACGTCCTTTCCCCCCCACAAATGGAGCTTTCTTTTGGTGGTATTTGATCACCTCTGCGGTTTAATTTTTTTGCGCTATAAACAAAAATAAAGCGACAATTTTGAAAAAAAATTATATTTTTTACTTTTTGCTATAATAAATATTCTCTAAAAATAAATAAAAAGTTTTTTTCCTCAGTTTGGGCCGATGCGTATTCTTCTACATATTTTTCGTAAGAAAAATCGCAGTAATCGTTTGGTTTGCGCAAAAGTTATAGCGCCTACAAACTAGGGGATAGTTTTATGGCATTTTTATTATATATATTTAGGGGGCGATCAAGGGGTTAATTATGTTCCCTCATTGTGTTGTAACTGAAGGGGGGGGGGGTGGGTCTGACTAGGGGAAATGACAGATCGCTGTTCATACATTTTATGAACATACGATCAGTCATTTCTTCCCCTTAAAGAATCAGAAGCTGTGTTTTTAGACAACACAGCTCCCGATTCTCGCTCTGTCATGAGTGATCGCGCCCGCAGGGCACTCGCATCAGCACCAGGGGTGAGCAAGGGGAGTGCGCCCCCTAGTGGCCGCAATGCAAAATCACGTTGTATTACGTGATTTTGCGCAGCCGAGCCGACCTGCCGCCGTAAAACTACAGTGGGCGGTCGGCAAGCCGTTAAGGAAGAACTAAAGGTAAACCTTTTTTTTGGATAGAGTAAGGGAGGGTTATAACCCCTGTCAGATTTATTTATTCCTTTTGGTTAGATTTCCCTTCACTTCCTGTCCCATAGCCAAAAAAAAAGAAGTGAGGGAATCCCTGGTTGTTGCCACAACTAGTGTCCTTATTGGAAGATTTCTGGTCTACTCCTGTTCTAGGGACAGCCAACAATTTGGGATTTTCTTTTACTTTCTTTAACAAAAGATTTATTGATAAACAACCGACAGCATAGGATGTTTACAATGTGAAATAAACCGACAAAAAGTCAAAAGAAAACATAATAACAAATTATTAAACAAATTAATAAAAAAACTTGAGCAAAAAAAAAAATATATATATATATATATATATATATATATATATATATATTATAAAAAAGGGGGATTCAAAGATGACAAAAAGAGCAATAATATCAAAACAACCATCCGAACCAGGCCGATATCTGTCAGCCCGATATCCACATCAATTGACTGCATAAAGAATATTGAACGGACAAGATAACAAAGAAAAACTTAAGGGAAGAAAAGGAACAGAAAGAAGATAAAGAGAGGGGGGGGGGGAGAAAGAGGAGAGAGAAGAGTCCACGGGGAATGTGTTGGGGGAGTGCTAAATTGAGAGGAGAAGCGGGAAGGATGAGAATATGTAATCCACGGTTGCCAGACTCTGAGAAATGTATCATGCATATCCAGGAGAATAGACGTCAGTTTCTCATTTACCATGATATTATTCATGAGATATATTATTTTTTTTTTTATTTTTTTTAACAACCTGAAAGCTAAGCGTAGGAGTCTTCCATGCTCCGGCAATCGCCAACTTAGTCGCAGCAAACAGATGTTGGGCCAGCTGCCTTTCCGAGCGAAGTAGCTCAACAATTGCCTTGCCTAGTAGGGCTTCAAAGGCATCTCTTTTGAGGTCAACACAAAATAAATTGCGTAGAAGGGTATAGTTTCTGACCAGCCTGCATGCCCTTGGGCAAGACCACCAAGTATGTGCCATTGTCCCTTCTTGCGAACATCCCCGAAAGCAGGATTTTCTTTTACTTTCACTTTCAGCCTAGGTCCACACTGGTGCAATCGGAACACTGCTTGTGATTTGCACAGGAATTGCACTGCATTCCTGTGCACATCACATGTGATGTCTGTGCGGAGCGATTTTTAGCCTTACATTTTGTATGGCTGAAATCACATCCGCACCAAAATGGTGCAGGACCTTTTATTTTTCCCCCACACCTGGATCGATTTACTATAATGGAGGATTCACAACAAATGGTCTCTCTTGTCGACCTCCAACTCCAAAGCGTTTCACCCCACAAAGGGCTTAATTATGGAGACCATGCTGATCAGGACCCAAGTGGGGAAGTTAAGATGTGTTCTATATATACTTTGCTAAAGTCAGTGTGAATATGTTTAGCGTACACCTGCCCACCCACCATTGCCCTGATGACAGAAAGATACTTAATCAAGAAGGGTGCTCTCATTGGACACGGTCAGTGGGCAAGACTTCCCCCTAACATCATAGAAGTTGAGCAACATGAATGCAGGATCGCAAGTGTTCACAAAAAAGGATTTTAAGGCTTGGGGTGGCAGGACATTTACTTTTAAATGGCTGGCAAGTAGGTGTACCGTGAGCAGGCAGCAGCTCCAGGCTGGGCAACATACTGGCACAACGTCTTTCTTCCCGATTTGGGACGCACATGCGCGTGTCCCCCTGCTGACTCGTGCTGTGATTTCCGCCAAGGATTTTTGCTGAAGTCAGCTGATCGGCTGTGGCCAATTGCACACAAAGTTCTGTGTTTATGAAAATGCAGAACTCTGTGTACTGGGAACAGCAGTCTGACTGTTTTCTTCTCCCTGCAAAGCAGGAGGAAAAACCAAGCAGATGGTTAGGTAGCATACCTTGCACATTGTTATCAAATCAATTGACCCTATAGAGAGAGACTCTCATAGTTTGTAGATGCACAAATCAATTATTATACACTTTTTTAAAAACATTTTTTTTTTTTTACCAAAGACATGTAGCAGAATATATTATTATTTTTTAATTTATGAAGAAACTTGATTTTTTTTTTAATTGGATATGTTTTATAACCAAAAGTAGAAACATTTTCATTCTGTTGTTGTTGTTGTTGTTATTATATATATATATTTTTTTCATTTAATTCACACAAAAAAAGAGAATAAAACCCCAGTGGTGATCAAATACCAACAAAAGAAAGCTCTATTTGTGTGAAAAAAAGATAAAAAATTTAATTTGCATAACAGCGCAATTGCCAGGTTAAGTATTGCAGTGCTGAATAGCAAAAAATGCTCCGATCATGAAGGGGGTAAAGCCTCCCCAGAGGTCAAGTGAATAAGTAATTGCTCATTGGAGTTTATTGTATTGGATTACATTTTACAATATAAGTGTTTTTTTTTCCCTATAGGTTGGGCTTGTGTACATGTTCAATTTAATTGTGGGCACAGGTGCACTTACCATGCCAAAGGCCTTTGCTCACGCAGGCTGGTTGGTGAGCCTCATCCTTATTATCTTCTTGGCATTTATGAGGTAAGTAAAAAAAATATATAGTTTTACATGAACATTAAAAACCAATAAAATCATATAAACGATCAAAGAACACTACAGGTAATGAAATGAGACCTTTACAGGTGAAAGGATAAAAACACAAAGGGGTTGACTTGCTGAAACTGGAAATGGTTGTAAAGTCAGAAGGTTTTTTATCTTGATGCATTCTATATGTGTGCAGCAGCCCCCCTAATATTTACCTGAGGTCCCTCTAGATCAGGGCTCAACAAATCCCAGGTTGCCATTGTGACTAGATATTGTGTCCTAACGCCTGGCCTTTTGTCAACCCATTCAACCCTAACGCGCACAGCACAATCCCAGGTCCCACAGAGCAGGCCCGGACTGCTAAGCTGCTCACGCTGGGGCACTGGGATGTTTGTATCTGTGCCATCCGCCCACAAGTCCAATAAGACTCCGTCAGCCCTGGCGATCGCGCTCTTGCTCCCAGGCACCTGTACTGGGCAGAAGACAAGACTCCAGTCAAACCCAGCCCCAAACTCAATGTTGGCACCGAAAAGATGCAGACCCCAACATCAGTGGGGATGACCGGATCGCCCCCTCCACACAGCCAGAAGACCAGGATCACCACCCCAATACCCGCGTGAGCACAAGGCTGGCCCAGAAGTGCAACCACCACCGGCAAGAAGGAAACCCGCTCCCACCGACCAGAGCCGCAGAACGACCAGTTGGAGTCCGCAAACTGCATGCCTGCCGCAGTGGACAAATGGATCTTGTCCAGACCCCCCAGGTAAGCAACCCTCCCAGCTGGGGGTGTCACACCTGCACCGCTCTAACTGCTGGGGGAGCACATAACATCAGAGCCTATATGCGCACCGTTGTGGCAGGAAGCTTTTCCAGCCACTGAAAATACCAAACCCCCCCCAGACTGTCCTCTTGTCAGTCCATGTGTCACCCCAGCATGGCCAGTTCTGGGAATCGCACTCCCAAATGGGGCTACACCGAACCCCTTTACATCCCCCCTCCATCCATGGCATAGCCCATATGTGGACCTATTTATCCATGCAGGGTGGGGGTTTTACTATATAGGGGGCATAATAAGTCTATTGAGGATGGGGGGTGTATGTAGGGGGTCATATTTCTATAGAAGATATTTGGGGGGGGGGGGGGGGGGCAGAAGTCTAAAAAAAAAAACGAGACTTTACAATCACTTTAAGCTTTGACAAAAAGAAACCTGGAAGCCGATTGGTTTCTCTGCAGAGCCGCATCAGATTTGCACTCTCTAGTTTTAGTAAATCAAACCCATGGTGTATTATTATATTGGCTTCTAGTATTTATTTACATACAAATGTATTCATATATGTACGTATATTGATTCCTTTGTGCAAAAGTTATCACGTCTACAAACTTTGTGATAGATTAAGGGACTTTAATTTATTTTTATTTTTTTATTATTGTTTTTACTGGTAATGGCGGTGATCTACGACTTTTAGCGGGATTGCGGCGGACAAATCTGACCCCCAAATCGCACTTTTTGAGAACCAGTGACATGAATACATTGATCAGTTACAGTTTTTTTTATAAGCTGCTGCCAGAACTGCAGTTAAAATGTTAAAATGACATTTTAGCCAAATAAGTTCTTAAAGGGCCCATTTTTTTTTGTGTGACTACGGGAGGGGGGACGGCGCCCGGGCGCCCCTATGGACGGGCCGCCACTAGTCGTAACGTGTGGGGGCAGGGCCAGGCGACAAATTCAAAAAGTACAAAATTCATAACGCACTCATTACACCATAATCTTACAGATTACATTACTGTATCAAATCATTTCACCTCCCTTTTGTCCCTAGTGCTTTGTCCAGTGCCCTGCATGCAGGTTTTTTTTATTATACTGCCTTTCTGCCTGGAAACTTGAGATTGTCCATGGCAACCAAAAAGTGTCCCTTTTTACATCAAAAGTGGTTTTAGACCAGCTAGAAAACGGCGATCTCTCTCTCTCTGTCTCTGTCTCTGTCTCTCTCTCTCTCTCTCTCTCCGTTATTACTAAGAATTGCAGGCCTACAATATAACTCCACATTTCTATGCAAAACAATGTACCGCATTGAGATGCAAAAATCTGACATAATACCGCCAGGGTGGTTAAGTGGCTAAGAACATTGATAAAAATCACTCCTCTGCAATTGTTTTATTTGACATGTATGTCTTGTGCAAATTGTTTTAGCACTGTGCATTTTATTTTTATTTTTTCATTTCTAGTTATATGACTACAACATTTGTTATTGAAGCCATGGCTGCAGCTAATGCTCGACTGCGCTGGAAGAGATGGGAGAAGGAGGAGGTAAGTTCCCTTTTGTTGGTATGGAGCCCATACAAGTGGTCCCATGTGCATTCTAGGTGTAGTGTTTACTGTGTAACACCAGTGAGTAGCCTCTTGGCATTCAGAGGTCCGTCTACTCCTCCAAGAAATGTCTTTAGTATCCAGTTCAGCTTTGGACGTATGTGTGGGTTTTGTTCAAAGGTAAAAACACACTGGTGCACAACAGATGGATACTTGCACAGTAGTGCACAGACAAGAGATGGATGGATGGATGTATATGTGTATGTATGTATGTGTGTGTGTGTATATATATATATATAATATCTCTACTGTACATCTCTCTATTGCTAGATCAGGGCTTGAGTAGGTTGGTATCTGAGTCAAAGGTTAGTCTCTATCTAACATATATACACAGTACTTTAGAAAAGTTCTATAGTCCAATACACCGGAAACTAATTGTTAGAATATGGTGTGTATTTTTTTTTTTTTTTTTTGTAATTCAAGCTTTTATTATCAAACAAAATACAGTTGACAATCACCACATATAGCAGGTATACATTGCAAAGAACAAATCGCATGAATGCATATGGTCAAAAAAGGAAAATGACTACAACAGAGAGAGAACAGCTGTAGATACACCGGCCTAGCACAGCGAAGAGGTAAGCGGTCAAGGGCTCAGGGCCTAGATAATGGCAAAGTGTACAGCTTTATAAGTATCTCAACCATAATACATATAACCGAGAGCTAACTGCAGTGCATAATATTCTACACAGATGATAGTAATTATATATTTTGTAGCGGCATGGGAAGCAAGGCAACCCAGTGGCGGAGAGGGTCCAAACACGGGGCAACCGAGAAAGTAATGCTCAACAGGATATGCTCCGTATCTGACTAAATCGCCCATGTTTGGACAAATGTGGCGGGGTGAGGAGGAGGAAAAGCATAGGGAAGGGGCCCAGGGGGAATAGGGTGGGTGAGAGGGGAAAAGGAGTAGAGCAAGAACAGCAGGGTCAGGTAAGTGAGGAAGGCAGGATAGAACAGAACACTCCGACCGGGAGACGGTGAGCGCCTACCAGGCTCAGACAGACTGCGCCACCTCCTGGAGGTAAGCGTCTGTATATATGAAGTGATGCCAAGGTCTCCAGGTCTCCCGAAAGGCCTCCTCCCTGTTATGCAGGGTGGCAGTGAGATCTTCCATATTTCTGAGTTCATTAACTTTTGCATACCACAGGGACTTAGCCGGGGGATTCTCCGATCTCCAACAGAGGGGGATGCATGCCTTAGCAGCATTCAGGAGCTGGATAGTGAGAGATGCTTTGTATTTCTTGACAGGTCTCTTCGATAGATGAAGCAGACAGGCCGCCGGGTTCCCCCCCAGGGAAGCACCAGTCAAGTGTTCAATCGTACGGGTCACCTCGAGCCAGAAAGGGGCGAGCTTGGGACAGGCCCAAAAGATGTGCAGCATCGTCCCTTCCACCCCACCGCAGCGCCAACACAGGTTGGAGACCTGCGGGAAAAAACGATGCAGGGCAGCGGGCACTCTGTACCACCTGGTTGTGATTTTGTAGCATGTCTCCTGCACTCTAGTGGCTATGGAGGATTTCTGAGCAAAATGAAGAATCCTCTCCCTCTGGGCGTCGGTGAAGGTAGAGCCGAGCTCCTCTTCCCATTTAGAGAGGAAGGGAGGAATGAATCCGTCCGCTGGTCGGATCAGGGAAGAGTAAACAAGCGAAAGGCAGTGACGCACCGGTTCTCTGCTGTGACAAATATGTTCCAGTTCTGTAAGGGGGCGGGAGATACCCCGTTGGCGCAGGCAACCACGCAGAAAGTTGCGAAGCTGTAGGCCGCTCCAGAAGTCCAGCGGTGGCTCCGTAGCAGACACCCCAGCCTCAGGCGAGAGATGCCCGTCAGGTCCCAGAAAGTCGCACAGGTGAAGCCGACGTCCAGCCGATAGACGCTTAAAGTGGGGATTCTGGAGGCCAGGCGGAAAGTCCGGATTTCCCAAAACCGGGACCATTGGGGAGGGCAGCGGAGACACCAAGGAGTGCCGAAAAGCCTCCCTGGTGTGTATTTTTTTTAAACACCTGGAGTATTTAGGGAATATATCCAAAAAGTCTCCTGCTGGCATAGACCTTAGAAAACGTTCTGCTGCAGGCAGGCTTTCCAGAATTGCCCAATCACCCATACCTTCAGACTGACTGTGGACTGCTGGTGCTTTTCCCAAAAAATGTCTGGGAACATTGTCGCAACCCTCTTCGATAAAGCGTCTATGCTCACCAAATCGCTTGCAAAGGGAGTGGATGGTTCTACCCACATCACATGGGCTGAGGTTCCTTGTTACTAGCTGTTTCGGCGGCAGAGGATTTAGATATTGTTGAAAAGCCTCGGACACCAGTGCAGAAGGGTACCCTTTCTCCGGGAATTTTTGACTAAAAAGTTCACCCTGCGTATGAAAATTTTACATCCCTCGTGCAATTATTTTGGATTCTGTGGAATTGACTTTTGGGGATATTGTTGATCTATTTAGGGTGGTGGCAACTCTAATAATGAAGAAAGTAGTTTCCAGTAGTGTGCTTTACAAGTTTTTAGCGTATATTGCTGGGCTGTCATGACAGAGCTCTAGATCCAGAAAGGCTAGTTAATCTGGATCCGTGACATGTGTGAAGTAGAGGCCTAAGGAATTGTTATTACAGTGTTGTACAAACGGATCAATGCTATCCAGAGTGCCATCCCATATGATCGCTATATCATTGATGTAGCGGACATAAAATACTAGGTGGGCAGCAAAGGGGTTGTTGCGGGTGATATATTGTTACCCGTGGATAAACCTGTGCTATTTGACTGTAAATAAAATTCACCATCAAATTCAAAGTGGTTATGTTTGCGGCAGAAGTTTGTAGCCTCTAATATAAATTGGGCCTTCTAGGGTTCACTAGGGGATCCTCCGCTAGAAAGTGTTCTACTGCCCTAAGACCAACCTTGTTGGGTTTAAACGTATAGAGAGATGAAACGTCTAAAGAGAACCACCTGTATGTAGGTTCCCATTGATGGGTTGGAGCATCTCTAGGAGATGTGTATCATCTCTGATTGTATTAGGGTAGGCTCTGGGCCGAGGGTTGGAGGAACCTGTCCACATACATTGGGAACACACTTGTGACACTCTCTCCATAGAGGCCACTATGGGCTGTCCTGGTGGGTTGTGTTGGTCCTTTTGGAAGAGGATAAAGATATGGGCCCGGATTCACATACATTGGCGCATATTTATGCCGGCGTAGCATATATAATATACGCTACGCCGATGTAGCGCAGAGAGGCAAGCACCGAATTCACAAAGCACTTGCCTCCCAAACTGCGCTGGGTTCCCTCGGTGTAAGCCGTCGTAGGTGGAAGTGGGCGTGAGCCATGCTAATGAGGCGTGACCCCATGCAAATGATGGGCCAAGTGCCATACAAGTACTTAAAACGAATGGCGCATGCACCGTCCCGTGGACAAATCCCAGTGCGCACGTAACCTACGCCCAGCCCTATTCACGTACTACGTAAAATACGATGGCTGTGTTCCCTGGTCCATACATTAGCATGAGTTGCACCTCATATATGGGGAATAACTTTACGCCGGAGGTACGACTTGCGCAAACCGTGTATATTATGCGCCGGGCGCAAGTACGTTCGTGAATCGACGTATCTCCCTCATTTCCATATTTGAATAGGAAATCAATGGGAGCGCCACTTGCGGCCAGCGTAAGGGCTCTTTCACACGTCCGTTCAGTTTTTCAGATCAGTTTTTTTTTCATCAGTTGATCCGTTTTTCCATCCGTTTTTCGTCAGTTTTTCGTCAGTTTTTCGTCAGTTTTTTCATCAGTTTTTTCATCAGTTTTTGCATCAGTTTTTCCATCCGTTTTTTTTTTTCTTTTTGGGGCTTTTTACATAGAAAAACGGATGTTAGCGGAACGGATGATAAACGGATCATCCGTTAACGTCCGTTTTTCGTCCGTTCCGTTTTTTAGACGGAAGAAAAATAGGGTTTTCTTCCGTCCAAAGAAACGGAACTGAACGCAGACGGATGCTAACGGACGTTAGCGGATGCTCATCCGCTAACGGACGCTAGCCCATAGGGAAGCATTGCGGTCCGTTAACGGACGTCCAAAAAACGGACGAACGGAACGGACGTGTGAAAGAGCCCTAAATATGCGCCCACGATACGCCGGCGTAGGAAAGTTACGTCGGTCGGATGAAGCCTATTTTCAGGCGTATCTCAGTTTATGGGCACGGCGCATAGATACGACGGCGCATATTTACACTTACGTCGGCGTAAGTGCTTTGTGAATCCGAGCCTAGGTGTTTTTATAGAAGTTTCTCTTAAACGACAATTGTGCCTTACAGATAATGCCTTCTGAAGCCGCTGCATTCGCTAGTGAGGCAGCTTCCGCAGAGAAAGTGGGTAGGGGATCTTTTGTGAGCCTGGTATAGGTGTTGCGGTCAGATGGTAGTCTATGGGCCTCTTGAATGTAGACCAGTTTGTCTTGAATAACTATCCCTCCTCCTTTATCCGCAGGTTTGATAATTATATTGTGGTTATTAGCTAGGTCATCTAAAGCAGTGGTCATCAACCCTGTCCTCAGGGCCCACTAACAGGCCAGATTTTATGTGTATTACCTTGGGGAGATGCAGACTGGAATACTGCAATCACTGAACAGCAAATGATATCACCTGATGTTTTTCAGTTATCTTGAAAACCTGGCCTGTTGGTGGGCGCTGAGGACAGGGGTGATGACCACTGCTCTAAAGCATTCCACTTTAAGGGGATGAGATTGGAGGATGTTTAGGAATGGGATTTGCACATCTTAATAAAATCAGAATATGCCACCTGATAGGTTTGTATTCATGGACAGAGTAGAAAACCGACTTTGGTCTCAAATGTGTATATTGCACTGGAGGAGAAGTAGAACAATATTGAGATAACCATTTCAAATCATCGGAATGGCTGCAAATTTTAAACATTTTAAAGTGTTTGTAAACTTATTAATTTAAGTCTATGCCAGCCCCTCTATTAGAGCCTGGCATAGAACATTGTATTAGTCTTGTAAATACCTGTTTAGAGCGATCTTCAGGCCAATCGCATGACTTTCAGCTGCTCTACAACTCCAATAGATCTCCCTCTGATGTCAGCTGGGGAGGTAACATGGCTGCTCAGCCCCTCCTGCAGTAGCCCTGGTGACCGGCCTGAAGATCGCTCTAAACAGGTATTTACAAGCCTAATTTTTAGAAAAGAATAGTGTGCTATAACAGAGCTGACAGGCAGAGAGGAGGGAGAGATTGGAGAGGAGAGCAGAGACCACGGTGGTCAGGGCTCGGCAGCCCTAGTTATTGTGGTCAGGGCAGAGAGGGATTATACAGGAAGTGGCAAAATCATTCAGGTGTGTGTGTGTGTGTGTGTGTGTTTTTTTTTTTTTTTTTTTTTGTTTTTTTTTCTACAGTTTAGAGAGGGGCAGATTTCACAGCACAAGCACTTTGCTGTGTAATCTGCTTTACGGGACCAGGATCTCTTTGTGCCACCTAGTACGTGATCTGACACATTTTTGGGTCTGGGGCGCATGTCCACGCCGCCGACGATCCGTTCCTGCTGTGATTCGGCACAGCGTAAGCCAATCACCGGGTCCACCAGGACCCGCTGATTGTTTTTCGGAGATTTGCCGAACGACGGGCCGCCTTTTTTACAAATGCACTATTGGGATTTTTATTACCAAAAATATGTAGCAGAATACATATTGGTCAAATTTTTTTTTTTTTTTTTTTCATTGAATGTTTTATAGGAAAAAGTGTGTGTGTGTGTGTGTGTGTGTGTGTGTGTGTGTGTGTGTGTGTGTGTATATATTGCAGAGGTGATCAAACACCACCAAAAGAAATCTCTATTTGTGGGGGGAAAAGACCTAAATGTTATTGGGGTACAGCATCACACGACCGTGAAATTGTCAGTTTAAGTAGCGCATTGCCGTAACGCAAAAAAATGGCCTGGTCATGAAGGGGGGGGGGGGGGGGGGTGTGAGAACCTATTGTGCTGATGACTTCTTTATGTAGACTATTCCTAATTTATGTATTGTCCTGATGCTGCTGGTTTGACTTAAGACTTGTGTCCTCTTCTGTAGGAAATGGATTCATCTGAAAATTCTGATAATGAATCTCTGTCTGCAGATGGGTATGACAGCTCAGAAGCTCGACCCATCCTCTCTGTGCGTGAGTATTTATGTGTCTTGTATAAAAAGCTGGTGAGAATTTCCATAAGCTTTTTTTTTTTTAAGATTTTCATTTATATTTTAAAAATATGACTGACAATTTTTTTTTTTTTTTTTTTATATATATATCTTTCAGAGCGTCGTGGTTTATCCGACCCTTTTGAAATTGTGGAGCGAGTGGAAATGGGGCAGATGGCGTCAATGTTTTTTAATAAAGGTATGAATTCTGATGTGCACAGCTTCTGTGTTTTGGAATTGCAATGGTTTTATAATGCATTGCCACTTCCCCGCAGTCCATTTCTATTTTAAATTATTAATTTTCCTTTTGGTAGCCCTTCCGTATTCCAGCAGGTGGAGCTAGATTGCTATAAATAAGATGGTGTTTTATTTATATTGTTTGTTTTCTAGCATGGGATAGTGGAAATACATATTTATAAGCATTGCAATAAGAAAATATATCATCTGTTCTATAATATATAGTGTTCAGTATTGAAATGAAATTTCAAATCTGTCACACTTGTCCCTGTATAAGAAGGGGGGGGGGGGAGCATACCAGTCCATGGAGTCCATCACTGTCTTTTTGCAGACGCAGCTCCCATTGCTCCACTTTGCTCCTGCACCAAGCTCTTGAACTGGGATCTGTTGCTTGCACAGGCATGCCAGTGTGTGCCAGGTCCCATAGACTGGCAAGAGACCCACGGCATGATCTTGTATGAATTTTTCTGCAATGGTCCATTTGGTTAAAAGATTAAGTTTTGCAGTCTAAATAAACACTGTAGGGGTTGGTTGTGAGAACTATAGGGGGCAATGAAGTAGGACAGTCACTGCTGTTTCTGTACCACTAGTGATTACATATGCGCCTGTTGGCTATTTTGTATTGTACAATTGGTTCACTTATGGCAAAGGTCCTAACCAAGTTTACTCACCCAGTTAACTACCAAGATATTAAGGGTGAAAGGATGCGATCCTAGGGTTGTCGCCTGTCTGCGATTTAGATCCTATGTCCGGGTTTCAGTCCACCTGAAACCCGGACACATCACTGGCAGCCATGCAGCACCAGCCCTTCTATCTCCCCCTCCCCTCCCATTGGCTTCCAGTGCTTTTAATTATATTGGTGGTGCTTTAACTGGGGGAATATCCTGGGGGACAGACTGGCCTGGGGGGGGGGGAATATCCTGGGGGACAGACTGGCCTGGGGGGAATATCCTGGGGGACAGACTGGCCTGGGGGGAATATCCTGGGGCAAACAGAAAATTCTCCTGCGCTCTGGTATCTCCTGCTATAGGATAACACGGTCCAATTACAGGGTATATTCAACGGTCTTGCAGCCCTCCTCAGAATCATGGGAATTCATACGGCTAAAAAAGAGAAAAGATAGGAGGGTGCACCGATCTAGTGTGATACCGTATAACAGGGTTTTAATGAATGTATAAAAATAATGGTTATACTCACAAAATGAGTTGTATAACACGCTTTGGAAAATAGTACAGCTGGTACACAGCAACGCCAGACGAACACGGTGACAACACGGATCAATTCGTATCTGACCGGTGGTATGGCTGACGCGTTTCAGGGGCGTACCCCTTTCCTCAGAGCCTTGGCCTGGGGGACAGACTGGCCGGGGGGGGATATCCTGGGGGGATTATACTGGGGGACAGACTGACCAAGGAGGGATTATACTTGAGGACAGAGTCTGACCTGAGGGGTGGGGAGCAGTGCTGCCAATCAGCGCCACCTATTGATGCTATCGGTGCCACATATCAGTGCCCATCAAATTTTCTTTCTTTTTCGTTTTGTTTAGCAAAAAATATAATACCCCAGTGATGATTAAATACCACCAAAAAAACTATTTGTGTGGAATTCTTTTTATAAAAATGTCATAAGGGTACATTGTTGCATGACTGCGCAATTGTCATTCAAAGTGTCACAGTGTTGAAAATTGGCCTGGGCAGGAATGGAGTAAAAGTGCCCAGTAGGCAAGTGGTTAAGAACGGTGTTTCTTTTGGCTTTATAACTAAAATCTACCCTTGTTCATCTCAGTTTCAGACAGATAATTTGTTGGTGTCTTTCTGCTTTCCCCTACAGTTGGTGTAAACCTCTTTTATTTGTGCATTATTATATATCTGTATGGAGATCTGGCGATATATGCAACAGCTGTACCTCTGTCCCTGGTGCAGGTCACATGGTGAGTAATACTGGGGTGGGAAAAATTGAAGTAGAGGAGGTAGGTTTGCAGAAATGTGGTTGTCTTATCCGTTCGCTTGGCTGAAAGAAAATGCGCCAACATAAAAAAAGAAAAATGTGCATTTTTATTTATTTTTTTGTGCATTGAGCCCTGCAGAACATTGCAACCATGATCTGTTTGTCATGGGCTCCTGCCTTGTGCTGAAAATTAAAAAATAGACTACAAACATAGTGATATATCGCAACTTTTCTGCTCCATTGAGACTTACAAGTCCCTCTGCTACTTCCTTTTTAAAGCGGAGTTTCACCCCAAAATGGAACTTCCGCTTTTTGGATCCCCCTCCGGTGTCACATTTGGCACATTTTATGGGTGGAGCAGATACCTGTATAATCCAGGTATTTGCTCCCACTTCCGGGCATAGATGGTCACAATATCCGCGGATATCTACGCCATGTCCGGCCACTGTCTTCTGGGAGACACACAGGTTCCAGAAGACAGGGACCAATGGGATCGCGCAGTGCGACTCTCGCATGCGCAGTAGGGAACCAGGCTGCGAAGCCGCAAGGCTTCACGTCCTGATTCCCTTACAGAAGATGGCGGCGCCTCCATCCGAGAGCTGAGGGACAGATCGTCTTCGGGTGAGGACATCAAAGGCTCCCCAGGACAGGTAAGTGTCCATATTTTAAAAGTCAGCAGCTGCAGTATTTGTAGCTGCTGACTTTAAAAAATAAATTTTTGCCGGGACTCTGCTTTAATATCAATCTTCCTCCTTAAAAAAGTGCTAATAGTGCAACGTCTCAAAATTGGGTGGAATGCTAAATCTCAATCTTCCTCCTTAATAAATGCATAGGCAGTGTGCCCAAGTGCAGAAATAATCCACATTTGTCACCAACAGTGCACCACCAGCTCTGCAATGCACTCACCAGGTAGATGAAATGTATAAGGAAATACAATTCATAGAGTGGGGGGGGGGGGGGGGGGTTAAGGAATTGGATCCCCTGCTGATTTTTATACATTTTCCCACTGATAAAGACATAATCCGTCTATAATTTTAATGGTTGGTTTATTTTAACAGTGACAGAAAGTATAACAATATAAAAATCCAGAAAAATGCATTTTAAAAATGTTATAAATTGATTTGCATTTTAATAAGTGAAATAAGTATTTGATCCCTTCACAATACATGACTTAGTACTTGGTGGCAAACCCCTTGTTGGCAATCACAGAGGTCAGACGTTTCTTGTAGTTCGGCCACCAGGTTTGCACACATCTCAGGAGGGATTTTGTCCCACTCCTCTTTGCAGATCCTCTCCAAGTCATTAAGGTTTCGAGGCTGACGTTTGGTAACTCGAACCTTCAGCTGCCTCCACATATTTTCAATGGGATTAAGGTCTGGAGACTGGCTAGGCCACTCCAGAACCTTAATGTGCTTCTTCTTGAGCCACTCCTTTGTTGCCTTGGCCATGTGTTCTGGGTCATTGTCATGCTGGAATACCCATCCACCACCCATTTTCAATGCCCTGGCTGAGGGAAGGAGGTTCTCCCCCAAGATTTGATGGTACACTGCCCTGTCCCTTTGATGCAGTGAAGTTGTCCCTTTAAGAGAGTGCTCCTAATCTTAGCTTGTTACCTGTATAGAGACACCTGGGAGCCAGAAATCCTGCTGATTTGAAAGGGGATCAAATATTTATTTCACTCATTAAAATGCAAATCAATTTATAACTTTTTTGAAATGCGTTTTTCTGCATATTTTTTTGTTGTTATTCTGTCTCTCATTGTTAAAATAAACCTACCAATAAACGTATAGACTGATCATTTTTGGCAGTGGGCAAACGTACAAAATCAGGAGGGGATCAAATACTTTTTTTCCCTCCACTGTGTATCACCCGATATTCATCGGACTCCAACAGCTCAGGTGATCCTTTCTGTGCATATAAAGCCCACACCATGGAGCTCCAGATTAGTTAGAAGATGCACCTATACACAGGTATGTCGGGAGAGGATTGTGTAAAGCACCCGCATGCTCAAGGACGTACGTTCTGACCGCATGCAACTCTTGGCACATGACTACATACAGCAGTGATTGTTATTTTTTGGGGAACTGTTATCCTTTTAACACAATGAAAATAAATGGGCAAGATTTGTATTTATACCTGTTCAGCAAAACAAAAATAAAATGCTTTTGACATGTAAATAAATCCATAAATCAGGGGTAGGTAACACCTTAGAGGTGGAGATCTACCTGAATAACATGGGAGGAGTCAAAGATCACCGGGCGCAGTGTCGCCTCCTCGTACCTGATTTAAACCTCGTTGCTGTACTACTGTATCACAATCGCATGCATCGTAGGTTTAAATCGGGTGGGGAGGAGGCTCCTGCTGCACTTGAATGAGCCCTTAGTTGTATTCCGCAGTGGCACCCTTGGGGTTCATTCACCCATAATGTTGGTATGTTGTAAAACCCTGCGGTTGAGTCGTAGATTTGCCACCCCCAGTCCCTACCCCCTTTAGGTGCTGAGGCTTTTGCCAAAGGTGTGCACACATGCTGCAGCAAGAATTCAGCCCCCTATTGCTTCTGGTGGGTGCTACTGCCTGACAATCATGACCCATTCAAGTAAATGGGGTCACTCTGCAACCGCCCCGCAACTGCATGCTTCTGCAGGATCCAAGGGGTTAAAGCAGGTAGTGAGAAAGCAACACAAAGCTGCCTGCTTTAACCCCTTGTTTTCTGTACTGCACAAGGTTGCAGGGCACTTGCAGAGTGGCCTCATTTACTTTCACAGGTCATGCTTGGCAGGTGCTTCACCCACCAACCATAAAAAGGACATATAACGCCTGCTGCGACATGTGTACACCTCTGGCCACCGCAGCTAAAGGGGTGCAGTTGGGTCAGGGGTGGTAAAAACTTGTCTTAACTATGGGGTTTTACCATCCCCCAAACTGCAAATGTAAAAAGAACCCTTACTGTTCTGAGCCCCCTATAACACTGCTTTCACATGTATGTGCTGCAGGTTACCTGCACCGCGTGGGCAGCGCAGTGCGTCTGCGACCTTCCTGGGTTAGCTGAACTTTGCCATAGACAACATCTATTATATCCTGCAGGTGTGGTACACTTTCTGAAAGCATACCAAAACTTCTGCCATCAAAAAACCTGCAGGATATAATGGAAGTCTATGGCTAAGCGCAACAAACCCACAGGAAAGCTGCAGGTACGCTGCACTGCACCTGCAGTGTGGTTAAATCGCAGCACATCAGTGTGAAAGCCGCCCTATACTATTATGCCCAGTGTATTGCGTCACACTGACCTGAAGATCTCCTTTCCTGCTGCTGGGGAAAAAAAGCCTGTGTGATCAGCAAGCCAGAGAATGGATCTGCCGGTGGTGGTGGTCTACCATAGAGCTGACTGCAAACCAGATGGTCCCCGGCCACCTCTTTGACCCTCGGAGGCCAGAAGCGACGTCATGCTGTCACTTCGGCGTCGGAATATAATATATATATATATATATATAATACTTTTTTTTTTTTTTTTTTTTTTTTACTCAGCCTTTCCAGCATAGAAGAGAGATCTGGAGAGTTATAGACCTAAGATCTCTTTTTTAAAGAGGACCTGATTTCAATTAGCAGGAGCATTTTAGGAGCGGTGTATACACCGCTCCTAAAGCGCCTCAAAGATGCTGCTTGCAGGACTTTTTTTTTTTTTTTTTTTTTACGTCCTGCCAGCGCAGCTCCCCAGTGTGTAAAGCACTCAGGTTTTCACATTGGGATTGCAGGGATGGTGTTTTTCATGTGCTTTACAGGCGCTGTTTTTAGCTCTAAAGCACCTGAAAAACGCCTCCAGTGTGAAAGGGGTCCAAGTGTTTGTTTTTAAAAAAAAATTGCGTTTGAACAATTTCTGCGCAAATAACATGTGACAACAAAAATTGCAAGGCCATTTCAATACCTATGGTTGGTGTTTAGCTAAAGCCATTTGTTATCAATCAACTGTGTTTACTCTTTTTTTTTTTTTTTTTTTTATCTTAATAATGACAGAAACTACCCAAATGACCTTGATCAAAAATGTACTTCATACCGTGTATTGCCCCCTTTAACATTAATGACAGCTTGAAGTCTCTTGTGGTATTTGTGGATGAGTAAAGCTGCCCATTCCTCTTGGCAAAAGGCCAAATGTAGGCAAGGAATGGCAGAATTGGCCAGGTATGGAATTTAAGGCTGTATAGGTCTTTATGACCATGTGGATTTGGTGAGTGTACCTCTATTACCCCATGTGGTGGAGCACTGTGTGCCCTGGGAGTGGAGAGGTTCTTCACAGTAATATACATAGAATGGTAGATGGGAATAGTGAACTTACACTGGACCCCCCCCCCCCCCGGTCCCAATGTACCTAAGGCCGGTGATCACCCGCTAGGAGACATCGTGTCATCGCTTAACCAGTGCAGGGATTTAAAATCCCCTGTGGCTGAATCTTCTAAATGTACCTTGTAAAGGTACGCATATGAGGCATTCTAATTGGAACCCCTCTAGCCTATCCTGTTACAGGGGGAGAAGAAGAGAGAAATGCCTCGTACACACGACGGGTTTTCCCGACAAGAAAACTGCCATTTTTTAGATTGGTCGGGAAAACGGGTCATGTGCATGCTCCATAGCAGTTTTCCCGACGAGAAAACTGCCCGCAAAAAAATTAGAACCGGCTTTATTTTTTCCGTCAGTCTTTTTCTCATCGCGAAAACCGCTCGTGTGTATGCTTTTCCGAGGGGGAAAAAAACCCGCGCATGCTCAGAATCAAGTATGAGACGGGAGCGCTTGTAAAACTAGCGTTCGTAATGGAGATGGCACATTCGTCACGCTGTAATGGACTGAAAAGCACAAATCGTCTCTCACCAAACTTTTACTAACACAAGGATCAGCAAAAGCAGCCCAAAAGGTGGCGCCATTTGAATGGAACGTCCCCTTTATAGTGCCGTTGTATGTGTTGGACGTCACTGCGCTTTGGTCGAGTGTTTTCTTGACTGAATGTGTGTATGCAAGGCAGGCTTGAGAAGAATCACGTCGGGAAAACCTGTCGTGTGTACAGGGCAAAAGCTGCGGGTATTTCAAATTCCTGTACCGGTAAAGTGGCGACCTGAGGTCTCTTAGCTGGTGATCGCCAGCCTCAGGTACAACGGGACCGGGGGGGATGGGGAGGGGGTCTAGTGTAGGGCTGCAACTAACAATTATTTTCATAATCGATTAGTTGGCCGATTGTTTTGATAAATCGGATAATAGCCTTTAAAATTGGGGGGCCAATTTGTTGTTGGGCAGATTACAAAACACAAATTGCCGCAAAAACACATTACATGCTTTTCTGCAGCTTCTCCATTGAAGTATATTGAACCAAAAAAAACAAAATGGCACCGTCTTGCGTTAAAGTCCTTTCCTTTCCAAATACGCAGCAGCTGAAAAAAAAATCAGGGATGTGAACGTGTCCCATAGGAAAACATGGAAATGAACTGTAGTGTGTTTCTGCAAAAAGCACCAAAAAAAAGAGGTGTGACCCCAGGCCTGAGATGTTTAGTAACATAATGGGGTTAAAAAAATAAGTACAAAAAGAGCAAATAAACGCAACTGTAAGGGGTTAATTTTTTTTACTGTGGGACAGTGAAATATTTACAGTGGCGATTTGCTTTTTTGTACTATAAAGGGCTAATTTTAGTTTTTTTAACCCCATTATGTTACTGACCGATTCATCAATTATGAAAATTGTAATCGATTAATTTCATAATCGATTAGTTGTTTGGGCCCTAGTCTAGTGTAAAGTTCACCTTACAGATTTTCTGTAAAGGTGAACTTGCACTTTAAGGTTTAAAATGTTGTTGGTACAACACGACATGCATGAGATTTTCTGCTTTGCACAAGTTTTGGCCTAAATAGGATTTACATGGTTTTAGTACAATGTTCACTTTAAGGGGCAGCTGCCATATAATTCACAAAGGTCTGAAAGTTGGCACCTTTTATATCTGATAATTGTTGTTATTCAGTGTGGCTGCTGCTGACCATATAGCACCAGGGACTGTGAAGTGAATTTGTTGCAGTCAGTTACAGCAGAAACTCTGTATACAAATTGCAAGATAAAATGGGAAGATAGAGTTGTGCACGTTACGAAGCTGCATGGTAGAACTATTTGTGTCTGTCCACACGATCCGATCCAATTATCGGACGCATGATCGTCTTTTTTTTTTTTTTTCTCTGCTAATCTCACGTCGAATCTGATGAGTTTACTAAAGTCACAAATTCTTGTACGGCAGAATAAAAAATCGGAAGTGATGTCATGTGTTGTAATGCATTTGTATTGCATTTTCGAACGACCGCTGTACTGATTAAATGAAAATCATACGATCTGGCATCGTATGAAAAAAAATTCCGTGCATGTCCGATAGAATAAAATCGGATGAACTGTCCTGATCGGCTCTCGGAAGCTCTGTACTAATGATCCGATTATCGTACGATCGTTTCGAAAGCGGAATTTTTCGTACGGTTTTCGGATCGTGTGAAGCCCTTACAGTAGTGATTATTTGCTCCTTTTGTACTTCTTTTTGTTTTTTTAACCCCATTATGTTACTAAACATCTCAGGCCTGGGGTCACACTTCTGTTTTTGCAGAAATGCACTACAGTTCAGTTACATGTTTTCCTATGGGACACGTTCACATCCATGATTTTATTTCAGCTGCTGCGTATTTGGAAAGGGCAAGGACTTTTTAACGCAAAACGGTGCCATTTTATTTTTTATTTTTTGGTTCAATATACTTCAATGAAGGAGCTGCAGAAAAGCATGTAATGTGTTTTTGCGGCAATTTGTGTTTTGTACTCTGCCCGACAACAAATTGGCCCAAAAATTATCATTTTTTTTTAAGGCTATTTTCCGATTAATCAAAACAATAATCGGCCAACTAATCGATTATGAAAATAATCGTTAGTTGCCGCCCTAAATTTTACACAAACACAACTTTGATCACTTTAGTTTAACCACTTGCCGACCCGCGTATTGTAAATGTACGTCCTTTTTTTAAAGATGGATATCTCAGTAACGGCAGCAGCTGCTGCCACAACTGAGATATCCATCTTTTCAGCGGGCGGCCGTGTAAACGATAATGGCGGTCTCCGCGGCGGATTCGCCACGAGATCGCCGTTATCGGTGGTGGGAGAGGGGCCCCCCCTCCCGCCGCTCTTCCGCGCCCTCCGCCGCTTACCGGAGCCGTCGGTAGCGGCGGAGGAGATCGGATGCTGCAGCCTGAGCGGTGAGGACTTGAGTGAGGGCAAGATGGCCCCCACCCGTCCTCATAGCTTTGCTGGGCGGAAGTGACGTCAAAACGTCAGTCCCGCCCAGCGTCTTAAAGAGACTTTTTTTTTTTTTTTTTTGTCATTTGAAAAAATGACAGTTTCAATTTTTTTTTTTTTTTTTTTCTTGCATTGAAGTCTAAATATGAGATCTGAGGTCTTTTTGACCCCATATCTCATATTTAAGAGGACCTGTCATGCTTTTTTCTATTATAAGGGATGTTTACATTCCTTATAATAGGAATAAAAGTGATCAATTATTTTTTTTTTTTTTTTTATAAAAAGTAATAAAATAAAAATAAATAAGAAAACAAAATTTTTTTTTTTTAAAGCGCCCCGTCCTGACAAGCTCGTGCGCAGAAGCGAACGCATACGCGAGTAGCGCCCGCATATGAAAACGGTGTTCAAATCATCCGCGATCGTTAGAGCGAGAGCAATAATTCTAGCCCTAGGCCTACTCTGTAGCTCAAAAAATGCAACCTATAGAATTTTTTAAACGTCGCCTATCGAGATTTTTAAGGGTAAAAGTTTGACGCCATGCCACGAGCGGGCGCAATTTTTAAGCGTGACATGTTGGGTATCATTTTACTCGGCGTAACATTATCTTTCACAATATATAAAAAAATTGGGCCAAATTTATTGTTGTCTTATTTTTTAATTAAAAAAAGTGAATTTTTCCCCAAAAAAGTGCGCTTGTAAGACCGCTGCGCAAATACGGTGTAACAAAAAGTATTGCAATAACCACCATTTTATTCTCTAGGGTGTTCAAAAAAAAATATATAATGTTTGGGGGTTTTAAGTAATTTTCTAGCAGAAAAAACTGTTTTAGTCTTGCAAACACCAAATCTGAAAAACACCTAAGGTCTTTAAGTGGTTAAGTTTTTTTTTATTTGTTTTTTTGTCCTGCAGCTTCTCTGGGAATGAGACTTGTGGCTCTGGGTCAACAGAGATGAATGATACGCAGACATGTTGGGGAAAGATTAAACGAATTGATGCCTACAGGATATATTTGGTGAGTTTTTCCTTTGACTTAATGAACAGAAATGGTTAGTTGTACATTGAGGTGACTAGATGATTTCCTGTAATGTTTCTTGTTGCCTTTTTTTTTTTTTTTGGTATCATGTATTTCTTAGATAATACTTACACTAGCTACTTTTTATAATTTTATACTATCCCTAACCTCTGCCCAAGGTAAGCAAGGGAGTTCCTTAGCTGTTTGAAGGCTTGGGGGTTTTCATTCTTGTATTGGGTTCGTTCAGCGTCTCCCCTGCATAGAGCAATCAATGGTGGGCACCATATCCGAGGTGGGACATGTCACGGATTGGTTTACAAAGATTAACAGCTGGCACCCACTTCTCATCACTATAAAGAGTGCCAGAGCAAGTAAACTATGATGGAAAATCATCTCTATTGTACAAATGCATACTACAGAATATGGCCAAAAATTTATTTCAGAAAAACCTTCTCGCCATTCATTCATAAATTCACAAATCATTCTGCCCTCTTAAAGTGGAGGTCCACCCAAAAAAGAGTACACCAAAATCCTGCAAAAATTTTTTTTTTTTTTTCACTTACCAGAAATGGCGGTTGCTATGCGGATCTTCCTAATCTGCCTCTTACCATACCGTGGCAGGTCTTCTTCCTCTTCCTCCTTGCGTTGTCTTCTGGGGAATGGGGCGCGCTGCCTTCTGGGAACTGTGTGTTGTTTCCTAGAAAGCAGCCGCTTATTCACAAAGCGCCATGAGACTCGCAAATGCGCAGTAGGAAACGGGCAGTAAAGCTACAAGGCTCCACTGCGTGTTTCCCTTAGTGAGGATGGCGGCTCCGGGAGCTGCCAGGATCGAGGGATCGGCCTCGGGGGGCCAACATCACGGGCGCCTAGGACAGGTAAGTGTCCTTATTAAAAGTCAGCAGCTACAGTGACTTTAAAAAAAATAAATAAATCGCGAGTGGAACCCTGCCTTTTTAGCCTCCCATTCAAAGGCACTGAGAGCAGAGACTACAAATGTAGGTGATGTGCCTCAAACACTGTTAAGAGCCTGCCCATTTCTCACACCAAGCTACTGGTAGTATAAACTGGGGTTGTAGTGATGCCACTTTTTTAAGAGTACTGATACTTCTTTTTTTTTTTTTTTTCCCCCAAATACATACCAATTACAAATACTTCTTCTTCTTTTTTTTTTTTCTTTTTTTATGTCATGTGAGAGTGGATTGTCAGTTTCTTTTACAATTTTTATAATAATAATAATAAAAAAAAATATATATATATATATATATATATATATATATATATATATATATATATATATATATATATATATATATATATATATATATATATATATATATATATATAATCAGCCCTGTTGGTGGCTTTGGTGAGAGATCAGGGGTCTGAACAGACCCCTCACATCTCCCCTTTGAGGCAGAGAAAGGGACTAAAGACGCATATATTCCCCACTCCCTTTCTCTGCAGCCTCAGCTGCACTGAAAATGAATGGACAGAAGATAGCGGCTCCTCTCCAATCAAAAACGGGGACATTGTAAATATGGATTACTATGCTCAGTTATGTGAATGGACAGAGACAGTGATCACTGACTGTGCATTCAGAAAAGGAAGGAGCCGGTAAATGACAGATATATACCAGCTCCTTCCTCCGCTCTCCATCCTGACAGATTCAGGACATGGCGGGGACCGGAGGAGCACACGGAGAGGGGTACACGAAGGAGGACACGGGACAGTCAGGGGTGATCGTGCGGTGGTGGGGGGAGTTACAAGCACCATTCTTCCTCTATAGATTTTAATAAAGCAGTTGAAAGCCACTTGGAGGGAGAAAAGGAAAAGCGTCTGTCAGCTGCTTTATTGAAATCTATACAGGGAGACCTGTGCTTGTAAACCCCCCTTGCACCACACCGATCACCCCTGATTGTCCAGGTATCGGGTAAAGCATTGGAGCATTTAGAAGTAGGGTTGTCCCGATACCGATACTAGTATCGGTATCGGGACCGATTCCGAGTTTTTTCGGCGGTACTCAGACGCCGATACCCCGCCCCGATACACAAATAGAATACTTGCCACCCCCCGTCGCCTCCCGCCGCCACCGAAGCCGCAATCCGCCGCGATCCGCCGCCATTCGCCGCATCCCCGCTGCCGCCGACTGTGTAATACGCCGGGAACATTACAGCTTTGAATAGCTGTAATGATTCGCATCGCGCATAGACACTCCCCCTTGCTCGGGTGAACTGTCCAATCCCGAGCAAGGGGGAGTGTCTATACGTAGCGCGAATCATTACAGCTTTAGCTGTTATGTTCCCGCGCGTATTACCAGTCGGCGCTTGGCGGCAGCGGGACACAGGTAAGGGGGACATCGCTGGATATGGGGGAGACGATGGCTGCATATGGGGGACGATGGCTGCATATGGGGGACGATGTCTGCATATGGGAGACAATGGCTGTATATGGGGGACAATGTCTGCATATGGGAGACAATGGCTGTATATGGGGAAGACGATGGCTGTATATGGGGGGGACAATGGCTGTATATGGGAGACAATGGCTGCATATGGGGGAGACAATGGCTGCATATGGGAGACAATGGCTGTATATGGGGGGGACAATGGCTGTATATGGGGGGGACAATGGCTGTATATGGGGGGGACAATGGCTGTATATGGGGGGGACAATGGCTGTATATGGGGGGGACGATGGCTGTATATGGGGGGGACGATGGCTGTATATGGGGGGGACGATGGCTGTATATGGGGGGGACGATGGCTGTATATGGGGGGGACGATGGCTGTATATGGGGGGGACGATGGCTGTATATGGGGGAGACGATGGCTGTATATGGGGGAGACGATGGCTGTATATGGGGGGGACAATGGCTGCATATGGGGGACATTGCTGCATATGGGGGACAATGGCTGGATATGGGGGAGACAATGGCTGCATATATGTGGGGGGACAATGGCTGTATATGGGGGGGACAATGGCTGGATATGGGGGAGACAATGGCTGCATTTGGGGACACATTTAAAAAAAAGTATCGGTATTCGGTATCGGCGACTACTTGAAAAAAAGTATCGGTACTTGTACTCAGTCCTAAAAAAGTGGTATCGGGACAACCCTATTTAGAAGTACTCCTGCAAATGCTCGGTATCAGCACTGGTACCGATACTAGTATCTATGCAACCCTAGTATGAACCCATCCCTGCGCTGTGTGTGTTTAAAGTGCAGGATCTGAGTTCTGTGCTGTTTACTTGCCTTCAGGCGACTCTCATAAATTAGTATAGTACAGTGTGATTTATTTACTCTGTCAGATGCTGTGGGAAGTCTCCCTGCTGTCAGAATACAATAGCTTAGCATGGAGGATTTCCTCATCTGCATTGAATATATGAATGGAGGAATCGAGTCTTATTATTTTTTATATACCGATTGGTTACTAATAGGGCTGTCCCGATACCACTTTTTTAGGACCGAGTACAAGTACCGATACTTTTTTTTCATGTACTCGCCGATACCGATTACCGATACTTTTTTTTTAAAATGCAGCCATGTCTCCCTCCAAAATGCAGCCATGTCCCCCCCCCCGTGTCCCCCAAATGCAGCCATGTCTCCCCCAAATGCACTGTTGTGTCTTCCAATATCGGCTTTGTGTAGGTCTCCCTCGCGGTTTAGTTGTCCGGGCACTTTGATAGACGCATCACCCGTCCAATCCTGGGACCTGTCTATCAAAGTGCCCGGACAAGGGGGAGGGGCTATGACGATGCGCGGTGGGGAACATACAGCTATTCAAATGAAAGCTGTTATGTTTCCTGAGCGCCAAACAACTAGACGGCGGCAGTGGCAGCAGTTCTCCTACAGTGGCATGTGTTATACATACCCGAGGACTGCTCGGCTCTCCACCTCCTCAGTCTCCTCTCGGCCTCCTCTCCGACCGCTCCCCGCCCAGAAAAAAAAAATATCGGCGAAGCATTTGCTTGAGTACAAGTACTCGCGCAAATGCTCAGTATCGGTACCGATACTAGTATCGGTATCGGGACAACCCTAGTTACTATGCACAGCTGCAATGTTAGCCTCCATGTTTTTTTTTTTTTTTTCTCCTCCTCTAAACGCCCCCCATGTTAGCCTATGTGTCCATGCACACATAGGCGCTTTACAGGCGTTCAGAGGCAGAAAAGAAAACCCACCACTTGTTCTGAAGAGAATCGTTTTGGGCTGAAAAAAAAAATTGCAAATACACTTGAATGATGTTGTTAATACATTTTAATGGCCAGAATAAATTAGTATTCTGGCCAATAGAATGCATTAATTCCAAATGCGCAAACTCTTATGCAAAAACTTGACTTTTGACGCGTTTTTACATCTGCTTTTCTCCTAGACATCCTTTTGGAGTACAGTGTGTATGAGGTCTTATTGTCTGAAATTCCTCCGGAAAATAGCAGTGCACTTACTTGCGGCTTATAGCGGGATTGTGGCAGACAAATCGAACACTTCTGACACTTTTTTGGGGACCAGTGACACTAATACATTGATCAGTGCTAAAAAAAAAAAAAAAAAAAAAATATGCACTAATACGTACTAATGACATTGGCAGGGAAGGGGGTTATCAAGGGCAATCGAAGGGTTAAATGTATGCCTAGGGAGTGCTTTCTAACTGTGGGGGGTACTTGTACTGTAAGAAGACAGAGATCGGTGTTCCTGCTTTGCAGAAACACAAGATCTCTGTCTTCTGTCACAGAACAGTGTTTGCATAGGCGGACCGCCAATCTGTCTGTCGGGAGCGATCGATGGGTCCCGACAGGTTGCCAGCGCATGCACACCCCAGTGCTAAAGAGCCGCCCTGCTGCAGTATATGTACGTGGTGGGGGTCCTTAAGCGGTTAAAGTGTAACGTTGCTCTCCCATTCAATACTTTCTGCAGCTAGCATTAGTAAATAGATAGGAAAGTATATCCTATTTGTGCGTTTTCTAAAGGGTTGGTTTTTTTTTTTTCTGTTGCTTGTTTTTTTTTTTTTTTTTGCCTAGACGAATGATGTCATACATCTCGGGAGGGGGTGGAGAGGAGGAGGGGTTTTCTCAGCTAAGCGCACTCTCCTGCATGCATGTTCGAGCTAAAGGCAGATTAATTCCAGGTAGTAACTGCTACATTAATCGTCTGCCCTTACTCAAGAGTGCCACAGCCAGAAATGCTAGGGGGTGTTTCTCAAGTGATTTCTTGATGAAATAAAGTTTGCGTTTAAATATTAAAAATTAATTTAATAGAGTTTTTGGCTTGTGGCGCTCAGATGCAGGAAAGATTATCTTTAAGGGATATGCTCTAGTCCTAATTTAAAACTAAGCCTTGAAATGACTTTATGATTTAGCCTCCCAACTGAGGCCTTTTGCTTGCCTATTTGTGCAACAGGAGAGTTATATCCAAGATAAAAGATTTGACCGGAGTTCGGCTTTAAACAAAGAACTTGTGTTACAGTATATTATTATCCTTTTGTTTTTCAGGCTGTATTCACTCTGCTTCTCGGCCCATTTACATTTTTTAATGTGCAGAAAACAAAGTACCTCCAGATCTCAACTTCAATAATGAGATGGTGTGGTAAGTGTGAAATATGCAATCACATTGTTTTATGTGGCAATGTTCTATTCATGCTTTCACAGTGCTTAAATTTATTACTTTTGCTTTTGGAAACTAAAACATTTAATTAGTTCTCTACTGCAGCACCTGAGATTAATATGATTTGCAACTTGTTGATCCAAGTTTTCTCATTTATGGACACCGGTCCAAATGATCTATTTTGTGAATGCCAAGGCCCCATTCACACCTGAGCGTAGTGGAAAGGTGTGTTTCTGCTGTTCTCAAAAAAATGCATAATGCACATTTTAAGTGCTATTTCTTCTTAATGGCACCCAAGCACGCTAGAAAGGTGTTTTGTTGTGTGACAAAGAACACTGTTATAATAAATACTCTTTGCTAAAGACTTTGCACTGCTGTTCATTTTGGATAGTGGTCACTAGTGCTAAAAAGCAGGGTCCTTGCCCAGGGTACAGCCTACCCACAAAACTGAAGGGTATAAATCGGTGCTTTTACATGTGATTCTTTCAGCTGGCTCTGTACTGCTTCTTAAAGTGATAGTGCATTCATCTATAATATTGCTGGAAGGCCATGTCTCAAACAGGGAATGAGAATCTCAAGGAAGGTTCCCAGGTACCTTCCCCTGGCTAAGGTGAATTTGGACGTGGCTTCCCTTACAGTATCTCCCCTTGAGGTCTATTGGCTCCTTGTGGTTCTAAATCCCTCTTTTTGTTTTTTTGTCCTTCTACTATCTCTGGGGTACCTTCCTCCAGGTCATTTTGTATCCCTGGAGAAAGTCTCTGTTGCTATTGCTGGGTTACAACATCTTCCTGGGATCCTTTCTGGTTTGGACCATGTGGGTTCCCTTCCCCCTCATTGACAGAGACAATTCCTCTTCTGGGGATTCTACTCCTGAAGAATCGCAGAGTCTGGTCCTCTCGCAGACTCGGAAGGCCTTTATGGGCTTCCTCGCGGAATTGGTTTAAACCGATTTTTAAAATGGCCATTTCTGTAATTCTCTGCTTACACGTTTGGGGTCCTGGCAGCTGCCACAACATCCCCAATCCTTCCCTGTACATCGCTATTTAAAGGATGTTCTATGCAGACTGGGCTCACCCTGAGAAGGTGTTTGTCCTGTCTAAATGATTTGCATAACAATACCCTATGGAGAGTGATTTTACTAAGAAATGGAGTATAATCTTCCCACCCCTCACCTGTGGTTTGTTGTGGATGACCGTCGCTTTCAGTTTTTGGCCCTGCCACCTGGCCTGTACATGGTTCCAAAAGTATTTACCAACTTGCTAGCCCCGTACTTGGGCTCCTACATATTCAGGGCTCTCCTGTCATCGGTTACCTAAAAACCTGCTCCTGAGGAAACAGTCCACTCCAGTTCAATGCGACTCGTCCGGTACAGACTCTGGCGAGGTTTTCATAGATCCTAAACTTTCAGAAGAATGAATGAGGGACTTGTATAGCGCTACACATGCAAACTGAATTGCCTCTAGGCGCTTTTTGCAGCCAGTGTCTGCTTGGCTGGTGCGGTCATTTTATTTTACCCCTTAGGCCCCATACTCACGAGCAAACATGTCTGCTGAAACTGGCCCGCAGGCCAGTTTCAGCAGACATGTTTGGTCGTGTGTGGGCGCGAGCGGGCCGAATTCCAGCAAACATTTGCCCGCCGGGCCTTTTCCCAGCGGGCAAATATTCCTGGACTTGTTTTAAAACAGCCCGCTGGAATTCAGCCCGCTCGGACATGTACGGTCGTCAGTACAGACCTACCGTACATGTCCAGGCGCCCGCCGTCCCTCGCATGCGTCGAATGACTTCGACGCATGCGTGGAAGCATTTTAAAGGCGGGCCGCCCACGTCGCCGCGTCATTGTCGCGGCGACACCGCGTCATCGACGCGGCGACACCGCGGACACGCCCCGCGTATTGTTTACGCGCGGACTTCTGTACGATGTTGTGTACAACCATCGTACAGAAGCCCTCTGGCAGACATGTATGGTGAAAACGGTCCGACGGACCGCTTTCACCATACATGTTTGTCCGTGTGTACCCGGCCTTAGGATCTCGACACGCTTGGGACACAGTCATATACATATACTGGGCCAATTTGGACAAGATCCAATTTACCTACCAGCATGTCTTTGGAGTGTTCAAAGAGTGTAATATTTAGGCCTGATGCTAGACACTGTCCAATCGAAAGTGATCCTACCTCAGGACAAATGCCTAGCTCTAAGACCTCAGTGTAAAGTTACTCCAAACTCAGATTAATCCCTTGATTTGGCTTTATATGAAGGTTCTTGGAAACATGATGGCCACCTTTTTTTAAGGCAGTTCATTTTGCACAGTTTCATTCAAGGTCCCTCCCTCTGAATGTCATGTCTACATGAGACAGGAGGACACAGTCATTGGACTTCCCAAAGAAGTTACACCCCAGAATGAGTCTTTGGACTGGTGTATTTCGCTGTAAATGCTGGAGAATGGAAAATTACTCCATTTTGTAATTCTTTGGTGCATGCCTTTTTGTACTAGGAGTCTTGCATATTGTTCCACCGGTTAAGGCTCTGATGACTCCATTGGACTTCAACTTGGTACTTTCTGTATTGCAGAAATTTCCATTTGAACCCATCCAAGATACAGTATTCCCTTATTTGTGACCCAGAAGTTTTTTTTTTTTTCTGGTTACTAATACTTTGGCTCGCATTATCAGAATTGGCTGCTCTTTCCTGTATGGAACTGTTGCTTGTGCTCCACCATTACAAGGTGGTTTTATAGCATCAGCTGTCCCTTTTTATTTATTTTTTACCTAAAGGTGGTCTCTTCATTCCATCTTAACCAGGACACTGTGTTGCTTTCTTTCTGTACTAAGCCTCAGATGTTGCGGCACAGGGCTCTTCATACCTTGAATGTGGTTAATGCAGTGAAGATGTACTGCTGCAGGTAATACCTGTATGATCTTCCCAAACCTTTCTGTTATGAATGACATGGTCATTGAGTCTGTTAGTCCATCATTATAATAAAATATGAACAAGCATGAGATGGGAAGAGGGATGGGCAGACTTTAGCACTATGGGGAAGAGCTAAAGCTTTATCAGATTGGCCTGGGAATACGCCTTGATGGCAGAATTTGGGAAGCTACTGGCAATGTGGCTGCCCATCATATACTGATTAAACCATTGAAATGTTTGGGGCAGGGCTTAGTGGAAAGTTCTAGCATGATTTGTAAATGTTTGAACCTTTGCTTGGCATTTGCTTGTGACAGGAAGGTTTTGATGGCTTCTTTAAGTATATGAATGCAGCTCTAGGCATTTGTACTTTTATACCTGAAGCATTTTGCCCATGCCCCCCTACCCACCCCATTGTACAGCACACAGTATAAAGGTTGGCTCCCAGATCTCCAGTGTTTGTCATATTCTTTACTGCCCCCTGGCTCAGGCTACACAACTTTGAGCCTGTACCTGATCCAGCTCTGCATTTATCGACCGTGTGATCAGCAGAGGTCCTGGACTCTGAGAAGAAAATGTTGAGCTAGGGAACAGTTTAGGTTGTAACATTTGAGCTCTAGTAGCAGACCTTAAAATTGTAAGCTGTGACGTCCTTTGTGGATTTCATCAATATGTGTGCCATAAAATGAGGCCTGCACTTTGTTTCTGTGCAAGAGTTTTTTGTGGTGCCGACTGGTCACTGCTGCTCTGTTTTTATACATGGTGGCTGGTCTTGTATCCACCCTCCTTCTCTTTTTTTTTTTTTTCTTTTTAGTTTTCTGCAGGCATTCTGTAATGGATGGACCTGCTGGGTCCCAGCCACTGCAATGCTGGCTGCGCAGACAATGTATAACACGCTGATGTCACCACTACATTTCAGATGAAAGAATATATAGGGCACTCTTTATGAGGAGGACCTCTGGTTGAGTCTGGTGAAATAGGCAACCAGTCCAAAAAAAAAAAAGGGTGAAGAACAGCAGCTGGACAGAAGCCTATGAAACACTTTGGCAGCACTGCATGTAGGTAGAAGAAAACTCCTGGAGAAGCATAAAAAAAAGAAGATGCCTCTAAGTGTAATAACATTAGATTTATTAGAAAGAAAAAAAACAATGGCTAAAAACACTTACAAGATAGTATAAGTCCTTGTCATGCATCCCAAAAGACAACAAGGCTGGATCAGCTGTCTGTTCTCATCCAATCCACGTATGCCGGCCAGCAGCTTAAGGGAGGATAGAGTGACTGGGCCAGATGGCCGCTGTGCTTCCAGAACCAGCATGGAACGCACTCACCAGAGGGGATGATGACATGTTTCGGAGCATGTGGTTTGATCAAGTAGTGCTGTACATGCCCCTGAAACACGCACCCCCCCCCTTCTTGTTATCACATCCGGTGCATGCTTTTCACGCTAATTTCGGAAGTGCGGAGGCCATCTTGCCCAGTCACTCTATCCTCCCCTAAGCTGCTGGTCGGCATATGTGGATTGGATCAGAACTGTGAGAACTGACCCAGCCTTGTCTTCTGGGACTCATGAGCTTGATGAGCCTGACTTCTACTACCATCTTGTAAGTGTTTTGTATAATAAATCAAATGTTCTTGCACTTGGAGGTGACTTCTTTTGTTTTTATATTACTATAGGTAATATCTGGGTTTACCAAGACACCATGTGGCAGATTTGTGGCTATTGAGGAATATACATTTTTGTGCCTGAAGATCGGCTTTTAATTTACATGGACCTCCCTATTTTATTCTAAAGCTGCGTACACACGACCATTTTTCATGTCATGGGAAAAACAAAAGTTTTTCTCGACGTGATTCTTGTCAAGCCTGCCTTGCATACACACGATCATGAAAAAAAAATGCTTGAGCAAAGTGCGGTGACGTACAACACGTACAACGGGGCTAGAAAGGGGAAGTTCCATTTGGATGATGTCACCCTTTGGGCTGCTTTTTGCTGATTTCGTGTTAGTAAAAGTTTGGTGAGAGACGATTCGCGCTTTTCAGTCTTCGTGCTTTTCAGTCTGTTACAGCGTGACTAATGTGCTATCTCCATTACAAACGGTAGTTTTACCAGAACCAGTGCTCCCGTCTCATAACTTGCTTTTGAGAATGCACGTTTTTTTCACGTCGTTAAAGCCTACACACGACCGTTTTTCACGTCGTGAAAAACACTAGAAAAATTAGAGCATGTTCTAAATTTTTAATGCCCATTTTTCACGTCGAGAAAAATGCTCTGGAGCCTACACACGATCGTTTTTAATGACCAATTAAAAAAATTGCATTTTTCACATCATGAAAAACGGTTGTGTGTATGCGGCATAAGTCTATTTGAAAACGTATATATTTTTTTTTATTAAAATGGAGAAAGTTATTGAAAGTTCATATTGAGATCATTTTACTTTATCTGTCCCCTATCATATGAAGGGGAAGACAAGTTGTAAAAGGTCTCTTTCACGTTCCATCTTTATATGCTATAGAAACGAATTTTCTTGCAACTTATCAACTTTTGCTACCCACAGGCAAAAAGAGATTAAAAGCCTCAAGCAAATTCAGAAATCAACTTGCGTCTGTCATTACAGATCCTTTCACCCACTTTCCTCAGTGCACGTGCCCTCACAGGGAGACCATGCTGAATGCAGATCCTATACACTTCACTTGTAACCTTATATTGGTCATGCTGGCAGCGAGGGGCTCTGTCCTTGCAGCACTGTGGGAAAGCGAGGTGGAAGTGTCAGGGTCCTCCTTCTCCAAATGATTTATAGAGCGAGTAATGAGTTTTCACAGCTTTACTGCCACTTTGTTCTCATCTGAGTCCCCGTCATAAATCGTAGAGACAACAGTTTAACTCTTGACTGGCTTGATGTGCAGGGAAGATAGAACTGGTAAGGAGAGTAACTGCAAGGGCGTGGGGTGACCTAGAAGGGAGACTATGAATAACATTATTTGTTTTTATGGAAACACAGCCTAACCGCATCATTTGTTTTTTTTCCTTTTACTGCAGCTTTCATCATCATGATTGTAATCGCTTTGATTCGTATTGGCAAGGGTGAAGGTGAAGGTCATCCTCCTCTTGCGGACGTCTCTGGAATCCGGAACCTGTTTGGCGTCTGTGTCTATTCATTCATGTGCCAACATTCTCTGCCTTCGTTGATCACACCAGTGTCCAGTAAGAAGCACATAACCGGACTCGTCTTCTTGGACTACGTATTGGTTCTTTCATTCTATAGCCTACTTGGCTTCACGGCTATATTCTGCTTCTCCTCTGGCGCACTCATGGACATGTACACTCTTAACTTCAGCGGCTGTAAAAGTTTTGTGCCTCCAGTGATTGGCTACTTTCTAGGACTGTTCCCAGTGTTTACCATCAGCACCAACTTTCCTATCATTGCAGTCACGTTGTGCAACAACTGGAAGACTCTGTTTCACCGTGAAGGGGGGGACCTACCCATGGCTTGTAGACAGTATTGTCTTCCCATTAATAACATTGATCCCTCCCATCATTGTGGCATTCTGTACCCACCACCTTGAACTACTGGTTAGCATTACAGGTGCTTACGCTGGCAATGGCATCCAGTATGTTATCCCAGCTTTTCTCGTGGCTTTCAGCCGTAAAGACTCTGCCCTAGTATATGGACCCGGACTCGCTAATAAGCATAGGTCACCTTTTAAACAAGTGGGTTGGGTATGGTTCGTCCTCCTTTGGGCACTGTTGTGTTTTATATATGTAACAGCCAACATAATTCTGACTGATGGTAGCGTATAAATTTCGGATACTGTGCTCACCGTGGAACGGACAAAGCTACTTTGTGCAGGACACAGTAGTTGGCCTTTGGTTGATGACTGTAAACGCTAAAGCCTGTTTCTCATGCGCTTTAAAGGGACGATGAAGTGATGGGGCCGGCCCCATTCTTGCTGGACATTTGATAATCCTTTGTTGTTGTAATGACCGTACAAGTCTGTAATATAATCTGCTGCCAGAAATCACAGATGGTTAACTCTTTAATAATCAATCTTTCTGTGCCTTCTCCTTCACCATGTTTAATCTTGCTTATGGACACACTACCAGACCTTTTGCCTATTCTTAGTTTACTGGCTCATGTCAGACTTTTTAAATTGCCTCAGTTTACAAAAAGGGGATTCCCTTGGCACAAGAAGTGTCTTTCATACCGTGACATACAGGTATACTTGTTACTTAATATGAAGACATGTCTGGTGGGATTCATAATGTGCATCAGAAAGTGATATCTATAGATCCTCGCTGCTGTCTGTATAAAGGTCGGTACGGAGAACGTGCTGCTCTGTGTGCAATGTTATCAAGCTAAATAAAATGAAGATGTTGGACATTCAGTTGGTTTGTTTAGTTAAGGGAGAGCTTTTGTTACCCAAGCAAAACGCCACCCTTTCACCGCATGTTCCCAGTGGAAACTGATTACAAATGCTGCTGCTTCTGATTAGATTTCTCCCCACCCCCCACCCCCCCATCTCCCTCCAGCAGGAGAGGTGATTTATGAGTACATTATTCTCTGGCTTGATGAAATCTGTACGTGACTCAGCTTTGCTTGTGTTGTATACAATGCTTGTGTATCTTCATATATGCTCTAGTCTATGCTCTGGGTGCATTGGAAGTGAATGCATGTTCAAGGCAGTGAAGTTTGAAGGATAACTGCTTTCATTGCAAATCCTTAAGCTGTCCCCGCATGCTGTATGGGGATAAAAATTAATGGGACTTTGCACTTTACTTAAAGAAATCCGTGTTATTCCCTCTACCATACTGTTGTTCGTTTCCTGTACTGCTGAGGAAGTTACCCCTGGCCACCACCAGAGGGAGCTCTTGATAGCCAGCAGAGGGATTAAATGTTAGGCTAACACTTCTATTTTGTGCAGGCTTCAAGGACAATTGCAACTAAACATATTTGACAACTAAAGTACTTAAAGTAAAACTGCGGGTTATGCTTTGTAGTAAACCTGTCATTATACTAATTTAGGATTTTTCATTGGTGCCTTTTTAGGAGGTGCTATATCCTACAGCCTCACTGCTAAATGGCTACTGCCTGAGAATGCAGCCAGTGTACAGAGTGGTCTTCAAAATCGTTTTCTAAGTGCAGGATAAGGTTGCTGCAAGAGAAAGGAGCCACCCAGAAACGGGAAACCTGGGGCAGTGGTTATGATACTAGCTTAGTCTGAAACATGGGCAAGGATTTAAAGATGAAAGAAGCTGCTTACTCAGTAAGGCATTCAATCAGCTGCTATAAGTGCTTAAAATGATGGTTTAACCACTTGTGGTCCAGAGATGTACCGTTGGGTCTCTGGATGGCACGGGTGAGATCTCGGACATAGCTGCAGGGATGACTGAGATCTAATTTTTTAGAGCCTGCTAAGCTGAACAAAGTAAACTTAGTCTGAGTGGCTAAAGAGCTGCGGATTACTTTTACAGACAGTGATTGGGGAGTCCGGTAAGGATACGACTGGTGGCATTAAATTTCTGTGACACAATTGGAGGACCAAAAAAGGGAAGCAATTGTTCGCAAGAAGCAATTGATGGTCGGATTTTGGAGGCAAGACGGAAGTATATAAAAAATACAAATTTATTACAAAAATATATAGATTTAACAAAGAACAATAGAGATAATAAAAAAAAATATAGATTGAATAATAAATATGGACAATATCCTCTGTACATC
The DNA here is from genome assembly GCF_905171775.1 of Rana temporaria. Classification (NCBI taxonomy): domain Eukaryota; kingdom Metazoa; phylum Chordata; class Amphibia; order Anura; family Ranidae; genus Rana; species Rana temporaria. Next base: position 63,250,295 of record NC_053500.1, on the reverse strand, counting down.
GTCTACACGTTTCGCTATTGGGCTTCCTCAGGACGAGCAGAGATTTAACAATGTAAAGATATTTCATAATCTATAGCACCAGTGGATATAGCCATCCAGGGTATCTGCAGAGAATTCCACAAGAGCATGTAGAAGTATTACAAAAGGGGGGTGTGAACAGTATTGTTCTTAGTTAAATCTATATATTTTTGTAATAAATTTAGTATTTTTTATATACTTCCGTCTTGCCTCCAAAATCTGACCATCAATTGCTTCTTGCGAGCAACTGCTTCCCTTTTTTTGTTTACATTCTTTACGGATGTGGCTAATGTGAGTGCTCTCCCCGTCCCTGTTTCCCTTTTTTGTTTTTTGATTCACAATTGGAGGACCGGATGTTGTTCTTCCCACTGTGTGACGTCAGAAAGTGGTAAAGATTTCATTGCTTTTGGTTTGTTATTTTATAAACCATTACCGGCTTGTATAAGCCTCTGATCAAACCGATCTCTGGTTGATCAGATGTTTTGTGGGCAGAGGAGAGATATGGGGCCTAAAAGATTTCTCCATAAAGAGGACCAGTCATGGCTGCCTCCATCTGCCCTGTGCTTGTGCACAAATGCGAACGCACGCATCAGTCTGGCATGCAATGTGAATGGTGATAACGCCACACATGTGAGTTATCGCTGTGAACACCAGAGTGAGAGCAATAATTCTATCACCAGATCTCCTTTGTGAACAAACTGATTTTTTAGGTACCATAGTTGGGTGACACTCCATGGGCATACACAGTTTTAAAGTGTGACATGTTTGTTCTCTAAAACAGGGGAAATGGGGAGGAGAGAACACTGGGACTTTGTGATACCAAAGGGGGAAAAAAAGCACGTCATATAGCATAAAAGACAAGTATTATTTTATTGAAAAATATTAAAATGACCCCTGTAAACAACACTATGCAAGTTAAAAATGTTTACATTTACTTCCCTGTACTTAGGAATATTGCTATATGCAACTTTTCTTTTTATTGTTTGATTCCAAGAAGCATTGACGCGTTTCTACCTTGATGGTCTTCCTCAGGGGATTGCCCTTGGATAACAAATCAAGAAGCTCTTTAGGGTACAAAAGTCCAGCGAGTATGTATATAGACAGAGGTACAAACATAATATAAAACAAAGGCACATATAAAAAACAAAAGGTACTGCAATAGTATAATTCTTAGAGTGCCCGTACAGGGAAATCACTTGTAAATGAACAGAGAAGGGAAAGGGTTCACCGCCGTCCTCCAAGCATAGGGGCCGCGCGCATGCTGAGAAGCGGTGTGTTGGTACGTCCTGGCTGTTCAGCGGTGGAAGTCGAAGGGCGTCGAAGTCGGAAGTGACGAAACACGTCAGGGCGTGGCTACAACGGCGCAACAAGGAAGGAGACTGAGTTCCACCGCTGACCAGCCAGGACGTACCAACACAACGCTTCTCAGCACGCGTGCGGCCCCTATGCTTGGAGGACAGCGGTGAACCCTTTCCTTACTCTGTTCATTTACAAGTGATTTCCCTGTACGTGCACTCTAAGTGGGGCTTTTTACTGTTTGGGGGGCACTTTGTCAAAGCAGAATTATACTATTGCAGTACCTTTTTGTTTTTTATATTTGAGATCAACCCCCACGACCTTTTGGAAGAAAGATGATGATGTGACATAGGAGAAGCTATTTAAAGCTTTATTTGTGGTAAGTCTGAACCCCCGGGGGGGAATTGGGACCCACTTTTTGGTGAAATCAGTGGACTGGTGTAGGGTGCACTAACATCTTTCCTAGGATCACCTGTCATAACAGTTCATCTCCTCTTACTTTTGGGTTTAATTCTGGAGCTGGACTTCATCCAGCCATATAGCGCTGATTTATCATTTGAACCTCAGTTTTGTGATTTTGATACGTTGTTTTATATCTGCTTTTAAATGTTTGTTTTTTTTCCACTTAATTTTAAATAGCTGCTGTTAGGCTAATACCAACTGCAATCTGTAGGTATTTCCCTTGTGACTTTTTTTCTCTGTTTTTGAGATATACATTTTATATTCTACTTCGGGAATAGTTGATACATTGTTCCTTGGCACTGGGAAGTGCATTGCAGGCCTTTATTTATGCACCTTCTTCTATAGAGGTACAAACATGCCTATAAACAGTCTCACACAGAAGATCATAACATAATGCACTTGCATAGCCTATGATTGTGTACAACAAACAGAGGTCCACAGAGAAAAAAGGAAATGGGGGGGGGGGTTCTCATTGCCCAGTATGTGTGTCCCAAGCACAAGGGATAATGGCCAGTCTGATACTGTGTATCTTCCTAGCAAAAAAAAAATGGTGGTGGGTGGCATCAAACATAGAAATGGTATAACAATTATGAAAGTATTCACAAAAGTTAAACAAATGGGGGGGGGGGGGGGGGAGTGTCCAAGCATCTACTGGGTTAATGACCACAGGGTGAAAATGTGACATGGCACATACCCTTTAGTATGCCAATAAGGCCAAGCAAAGCCCACCATACAGGATCTAGAACAACATGGCCAAAAAAGCTAGATATCAATTGACGCTGAATGGGAGAGAGAATGGTAGTTCAGCCTAAAAGCCTCAGAGCTTCAACTTATGACGTCAAAGACTAGCATTGGAACCAGAGAAAACTCAGTTGTCAGAACTCTTCCATGCTCCACCCACTCTGTAGAAAGCTGAGGTAGTGTAGGATATACACCTCGAGCATCACACAACCTGCTCTGTTTGTTGTACAAAATCAAAGGCTATGTAAGTGCATTATGTTATGATCTTCATTCTGTGGGAGAAAAGGCATGTTTGTATCTCTGTCTATATACATACTCACCATACTTTTGTACCCTAGGTAGCTTCGTGATCTGTTATCCAAGGGCAATCCCCTGAGGAAGACCAAGGCAGTAACACGTCTGGGCTTCTTGGAATCTTCCAATCAGGACTATTACTATATGGAACTTTTCTTTTATTGTTTGCTTACAATGTTTACATTTACGTCCCCCTATAGTGTTGTTTAAGAGGGTGTTTTATTATTTATAAATACAATTCTGTACATGTCTTTGATGCTACATGATGTGTTATATTTTCCTTTGGTACCACAAAGCCCTGGTGTTCTCATCTCCCCATTTCCCTTGTAGACTTAATTTTTTGTACAAATTTTGAGGCTGATACCTATCATTGGTGTGTTTTTAGCTGCACCAGGCATAATATATATATATATATATATATATATATATATATATATATATATATATATATATATATATATATATATATATTATATACACACACCGTGCCTTGCGAAAGTATTCGGCCCCCTTGAACTTTGCGACCTTTTGCCACATTTCAGGCTTCAAACATAAAGATATAAAACTGTATTTTTTTTTTTTTTTTTAAAGAATCAACAAGTAGGACACAATCATGAAGTGGAACAAAATTTATTGGATATTTCAAACTTTTTTAACAAATAAAAAACTGAAAAATTGGGCGTGCAAAATGATTCAGCCCCCTTAAGTTAATACTTTGTAGCGCCACCTTTTGCTGCGATTACAGCTGTAAGTCGCTTGGGGTATGTCTCTATCAGTTTTGCACATTGAGAGACTGACATTTTTGCCCATCCCTCCTTGCAAAACAGCTCGAGCTCAGTGAGGTTGGATGGAGACACCTGGATATGTTTCTTTATTCAAGCACCGGATACAAAGGTGAACTACAGGTATCGGCTTACATGTTTCATACCAAGGTCGGGTGCTTACTCATAGCTCATAAAACTGGTGTCTACAAACAGGTGTGTGTGTGTATATATATATATATATATATATATATATATATATATATATATATATAATCTCTATCACACACACACACACTGATATATAATTACATGAGGTGAAGGTTATCAATTGACACCCTAATTAGCAATCTATTGATTAATTAAACAAGTGTCAGCAAAATGTATAACAAACTGAAACTTCTCAGCATTACCATATAAATGAGTAAATAAACCTCAGATGTGTGTATTTGCTGTGCTCTGTTGTTAACATCTATAATAAATGTTGTAAACACAACAATAGTGGAACAAAAACACATATGTGCTGGACGGACAAACAGAAAATCCATCTAAAAGTGTAGGTGTATTTAGCACAATTATTTAATATGAATGAAATTGATAAAATAGGGTTTAATTATCAAATACATTTTATCGTTTAAATTACACATTTTATTGCTAAAACCTCACAACTTTCTCTAAGATATAATCTTTTTATACTGTGATTTTTACACCTAAAATGCTTTTTGGATTATAAAGTGGGTCTTGCAATAATTAGGTGACAAGTCAATACCATACATACAGAGACGTAACGTATGTATTGTCCTCTCACCTGAACAGCTGCCTGAATCAAAGAAAAGTCCCTTTTCAAAAGAAAAGCACCCACTCTATTGGACTTTTATTCTGTTATACTGTTCCATAAAACATATTTCCCAACGCCAATGAGATATTTTACATTTATAAAGTATTAAAATATGTTGAATGGTTAACATGCATAAAGAAATAACCGTTATTTTTGGGATGGCTAAACAAAAATTATTTAATTACTTTGATTTAATTGATCCTCTTCTGCCCCATCCACTCCATCGATCGATGTGTATTATTATTAAATCTGCATATACTGGTGACTGGATCTAGCCTTTATGGTCTCAATATAGTGCTGCTCATACTAGATGGTATGCTGCTAAACCACTCTCTGTATGCAGACGCAGGCAAATGGATAACAGGGTAAAAAAATAAAATAAAAAATGTAAACGCAGTACACAGGTTTTTAAAGTATTTTGTTAAGACATCTTCCAATTTCTTCTACCTCTGCCGATTCTTCTCCGCTTTCTGATGTCTTCTAGCCCTCTCTGGTTCTTTTCCCTCTGTCTGCTGTTTTCTTCCTCTGCCAGGTCTTCTCTGCTGTCTTCTCGCTCTGTTTTTTTTCTGATGTTGACTCGATACTCTCTCCCACTGTAATGCTGGGTGCGCAGTGTGCCAATACTTATATTGGCATGGGGTCGGGTGACGTCACCCAGAAGCCCCGCCCCTTATGACGTCACCGCCTCATCATGCCCTGGGCGGTGACTTGCATGAGCTATTGAACAGAACAATAGTTATACTATGGTCAACCATACAGATGTTAAAAGATCACAGCAAGTCCTCCTATCAGGAGACTCGTGGGGAATCTTAAAAGAAGGGAACACACACACACACTAACTAACTATATATTCCATCCATTGAGACTATAAAGCATTACATTTGCACATAGAGTTTCTCAAATAATATAAAGTATATATATATTTTTTTTTTGGTAGAGGATCTATTTATTAAGATCCATTATCTAGTCAGAGAGAGTTGGTGGACTTGAGTGCGATCAACCTACAAGCTATAAAAAAAAACTCTAGAATTAGTAAGTACCATATTATGATCCATAGAGGGGGAATCGGCGTAGCCTAAAATGCTTGTGAGGGGCTCCACTGAAAGGCTAGTTTCAATTAAACCATTTAAGGTATCTACAACCTCAGCCCCATATCTCTTCAACTTCGCCACAGTAGATGGATAAGGGACCCGGGTGAGCGACCTCGCCTAGCTCAGCAGGGGTTATCTCTCACATTGATTGGGGTGTAAAAATTTGGGGGTTCTTTATACCCTGTGCAAGATGAACACCTGAGTCAGCCTATTAAAAAGAGAGAGCGAAACCTGGTGCAGGGGTTGTACGATTGAATCTTAGATTTCGTCTGAGCTTGTGCCTATGTCTTTCTACCATCCTGCTATACAAACTAGCAGGAACCTCAGCATAAAGCAAGTCTAGTAGTATTTAACATTGCCAGACTGTTGTGTTTTTTTTTTTTATCAGCTCCTGCCCCTGGAACCTTCTCTGTACTCGGCAATGTAGCTATGATTCATACTGTACTGTGATGGGGGATTTCGGCAGTAAGGGAGGACTGAATGTGTTAGACACGCCCTGCATACAATGATGACGTTTTGTGGGCGTGTTAAGTACACCCAGAGACTGCAACTGGTTAAGTGATGATAATTGGTGATGTTCGAAGAATTTATGTGGCTATATGCTTTATTTCTTGGGATACACAATAGATTTGGCAGACCTTTCTGCCCAGGGAGAGTATTGACCTGCTGAAGCACCAGGGGTTTCTAGAGTATGTGGCCCAAAAATGACATAAAAAGTACCTAATAGGGGCTGTCATTTATGACCTCCTCCCATCAAAACCCTCTCTGCCAATTGCTTAAAAACCTTACCTTGTAGCTGCAGGAGACCGCACTGATGAACTGGCTGTGTGGGCTTGGTCTCCAGAAAGAAAGATGCATGTCATCTTCTTCAGTAAGTGAACCACAAACCTTAAGGAATGTTAATATGTGAATGATTAAATAATAATAAACGGAGTAGTGTGAACCCTGACTCTAAACTATCTGGTCTCCCAGCTTACAAACTTTAAAAACATTTTTTTTTTTTTTTTTTTTTTTTTTTTAAGGGGTAAATTTTATTGTACATACCGGCATTAATACACAGAAGTATGTTACAGTACACATAAATACACATTATAACCAAGCCACATTAGTAGCGAAAAAGCAATGTGAAGTGCAGCATGTACATCCATTGTTATGAAAGCATACAATTTGAACAAACAGTTTAACAAAACACCCTCCAGACCTTCCTTATATATACGTATCAAGGATCAATATCCAAGACCCAACCACCACCCGACAAATCATCTGATATCCTCAGTCCATGCATTTCATATTACATCCATTACACCTTCACCTCTCCCGACACTTTCTCCAGCCATTCCGCCCACACTTTCTCAAATTTATTGGGGCACCCTCTGGCAATATAGGTCAATTTGTACATCGGTAAATTATTATTTACTAACTTCAACCAACCCTGCAATGTTGGGGGTGATGGGTTCCGCCACTTGAGAGCCAGGGCCTTTTTAGCATAGCAAAATAGGATTCTAAGTAGCGTCTTCTGCGAGTTAGAGATATCTTCCTCCTCCAAATCTCCCAGTAGGCATCTGGCCGGGGAATATATATTTGGCAGGTCCATCTCATTTTCAAGAAATGACAAAATCTCTCTCCAAAAGCCCTCCACCCTAGGACACCGCCACACCATATGAAAAAAATCTGCCTCAGCAGCATAGCAGCGAGGGCATTCCGCCGAAGTCCCCCTACCCATTCTATGCAGTCTCAGGGGAGTGAAATATATTCTTTTTTTTTTTTTTTTTGACCACCTCAGCTTTTACCAAATTCTAGAGACCAGCTCATGATTTGATGCTTCTTACGTCTCGGTTTGTGGTTTGCATCATGTGTGGTATATATTCTGTGCTCCCCTTTTTTTTTTTTTTTGTTCTCTTTAAATTGTTCGTAAACATAACCATTTCTATAACGGCCACCCACTGGGACAGTGAGGTCGTGACCCCCCTTCCACCCCCCCTCCTCCCAGCTTGAGTGGTCGAGCCGATTGCCATATGGCCAGCTTTCAATTTTTTTTTTTTTCCCCCCTTTTTTAAATAATACCCCCCCTCCCCCTCATGGCTCCCCGGAATCTCCTAACCTTTCCCTCAATAGAGGGAGAGTCTCAAACGTTCATCCTGACTCTCTCAGCATAACTCCATGTTTTTTTGTATTCCTTCCATTTTTCCCATTTCTCCTTATATTCGCCTGTTGTCTCTAGATGACTATCCTTTAACTCTTCAAGCCTGTACGTTTCCTCCACTTCGTCTATCCAATTCCAGACATGTGGGCTTTCCATCTCCTGCCACTTTTTGGGTATGAGTCTCTTAGCTGCATTTAGAAGATGTGGGAGTAGAGACTGCTTATATTTTTTTACCCCCTCTTGGCTGCAATGAAAGAGCACAACCCAGGGGTCCTTCTTTAACTCTTCGCCCGTAATAGCTTTAATTTGACTCAAAATTATGTCCCAATAGGTTTGGATTTTTGGGCATAACCACCAAAGATGGGCCATTGTGCCTCTTTCTAAGCAGCCCCGCCAGCACTCTGCGGTCTGATCTGCTTTAAATTTGTTAGCTTTGTCCGGGGTGATGTACCACCCTGAAATACATTTATAATTTGTTTCGGCAGTACGTGTGTCGATTGCAGATGAATGTGTTAGGTGCATGATCCTTTTATAAGTATTTGTCCCTCTTGTGATTCCTAGCTCTCTTTCCCATTTATCTATGAAGGGTGCTTCGCTCCGAGAGCCTATCTTTACCAATATCCCATATAATTTAGTGATAGTGCCCTTTGAGTTCTGTGTTTTGCAAATCTTTTCAAGTGGAGTTAGCTCCGCCTCCGTCCGTAATGGGCGGGGGAGGTGCCGAACAAAGTGGTGCAACTGGGAATAATGCCACCTATCCAGATTCCAATAATCCGTTTTGGATCTCAGATCTTCATAGGTCCTTATCTCTCCATCTTTAATGATATCCCCTAAGTGAACAGTGTCATCCTTAATCCAATTCCCTCCAATTTTATTTTCCCCTGGTGCAAAATAAGGATTTTCTTTTAAATTCATTAGTGGGGAGTTAAATTTCCCTTCTAATTGTGTCTGGGTCCTGTCCCACATTTTTAAAGTGTCCCGTGTTAAATCGTGTATTTTGTGATCTAGTGCTCTATGTTGTGCGGGGATCCAAATAATATTATTCAAATGTTTACTTGTTAATGCTTTCTCAATTTGCACCCACCTTTTGTCAGTCCTATCCCGTGCCCATTCTACTGCACGCGATAATACCGCCGCCTTATAATAGCTTTTGATATCCGGAACTGCCAGGCCGCCGAGTGACTTACCCTGCTTTAGGGTGGAAAGAGATATTCTATGCTTCTTATTTTTCCATACATAGTTTAATAACAAGGCATTAAGGATTCTCAAAAATTGCTGGGGGAGGGCTATAGGAACTAATGAAAATTTATAAAGAATTTTTGGGACTACCACCATCTTCAGCATATTGATGCGTCCGATCCATGATATGGGTTTATTAACCGTTCTTTTTAATTCGCTCTTGATCTCATTTAATAAGGGAATGTAATTTATTTTATACATCTTCTGCTCTGTGTTAGCCAATTTAATACCTAGGTACTTTAGTTCTTTGGTCCATGGGAACGCGCAGATTTCCTTAACACGGCACACCTCCTTTTTATTTAAATTAATATTCAAAATTTCTGATTTGGTTACATTGATTTTAAAGTTTGAAATGGCACCATATTGTTTCAAAACTCTAGTGAGCTTGGGGATAGACTTGGCCGGGTTGGTTAAATAGAACAAAATATCGTCGGCAAAAGCCTCCCCTTCAACTCTCACTCCATTTATGTCGGGGTCGTTACGTATAGTGGCCAATAGAGGCTCTAAGGACAAAATGAAGAGGAGGGGAGACAAGGGGCACCCTTGTCTTGTCCCATTTTTCATCTTGAAGGGCTCAGATAGCGTAGCATTAATTTTTATTTTTGCAGTGGGATGATAGTAAAGTGTTTTAATCCACCGGGCCATCCTGTTTCCTAATCCCATGGCATTAAGCGTCTCAATCATGAGCCCCCAGTCTACCCTGTCAAAAGCTTTTTCAGCATCAACTGACAGGAATAGTCCTGGGGGCTCATTCTGCCTTACGGTCTGTAGCAGAAGGATTGCCCTTAGACTATTATCTTTGCCCTCTCTGTTGGGCACAAAGCCTACCTGGTCGGGGTGTACCAAGGAGTGCATGACCCCTTTTAGGCGCCCCGCAAGAATTTTCGCAAAAAGCTTAATGTCTGTATTTAACAGAGAGATAGGTCTGTATCCCGAACAGAGAGAGCTATCTTTCCCTTCTTTCAGGATTATTGTGACCACCGCCGCTATAGCTTCACTGCTGGTTTCAAATTCAGACCCTAGCCCATTGAAGTATTTGCACAGCCTCGGTATCAAAATGTTGCTATATCTCTTGTAGTACAGGTTGGAGAACCCGTCCGGCCCCGGGCTCTTTCCGCCCGGGGTGGTATCTAGGGCTATTTTTATTTCTTCCTCAGTTATAGGGCGGTCCATGTTCAAACTTTCTATCTCTTCTAATCTAGGAAGCCCTGCCCTGTCAAGGAAATCTCGGATCTTTCCCTCCCTTTCCCCTACCTGCCACCCTGGATGTTTTAATGTGTATAATTCCTCGTAATATTTTTTAAATGTATCCGCAATTTCCCTGGTTGCGTAAACCATGTTCCCATCTTTCCTTCTAATTTTTTCAATATAGTTCCTAGCTTTCTTTTTTTGGGCCATCTTAGCTAGGAGCTTGCTTGGTTTGTTACCCCATAGATATCTCTCTTTGGAAATACAGTTTAGTTTGTATCTCGCTTCCTGTTCCATAATCTCCTTGAGAGCATCTCTTTTTATAATTAAGTTGTGGTGAGTCTCTTTTAATCTCTGCGCTTTATGTTTGCGTTCTAGGGACTCTATCTCCTTAATCAGGGTGTTTGCTTTATTTTTCCTCTCTTTTATTTTTTTAGCTCCCTCTGCGATTAAGATTCCTCTAATATATGCTTTGTGCGTCTCCCAGAGGGTAGCGCTGGTAATCCCTTCTGTATCGTTGATAAGAAAAAATTGTTTTAATTCCGCCTCCACCCTATTTGCCCCTCCTTCGTCACGAATCAGGCTATCATCTAGGCGCCACAACGGCCGCTGTCTCTTTTGTGTGGATAATTTAATTTTCATAGAGATTGGAGCATGATCTGACACAGTCATGATTCCTATAACCGTCTCCGTTATAGAGTCCAGCAGCCTATGATCCGCCAGGATGTAGTCAATTCTAGAGTATGTTCCGTGGGGAGGAGAAAAAAACGTGTAATCGTGTTCATTTGGGTGAAAAATCCGCCAAACATCCACTAGTTGGTGGTCGTGAATCTTTTGTTTAATTCTCTGTAAATGCACATTTTTGGTCTCCTTCCCACGGAACGTACTATCTTCTTTCGGATCTAAGACAAAGTTTAAATCACCCATCAGGATTATATATCCCTCCGCGAAATTATTCAGTTTTCCCAGGATTTTACCTAAATATTGGGTTTGGTGTACATTTGGGGCGTAGATATTTGCTAAGGTATAGACAATATTATCAATCCTTACCCTAAGAAAAATAAATCTCCCTTCTGGGTCTGTCATCCTTGCCTCGAGGGTAAACCCAAACCCCCTTGTGAACCCAATTGCCACGCCCCTAGCGCGTTTTGAGATGGAATCCCCATAGAACCAAGTGGGGTATGCAGGGGAGTAAAGCTTGATATTTGCGTCTAAGGTTAAGTGGGATTCCTGGATATATACAACATCCGCTCTGAGTTGTTCAATCTCTGCGAGAACCTTAAGTCTTTTAACGGCTGAATTTAATCCCTTTACGTTATAAGATAAAAATTTTACTTCTGTCATTTTCTGTAGCTAGGTCATTTCCTACTGAATTTTCCAAGAGATTCCTTGGGAGCCATATTCCCTTTTCCCTCCCTATTTTGAAGGAGGAGATTCCCTCTCCCCTTCCAAACCCACCCACCCTCCACCTCGCCTCCCCCCTCCCCCCTCCCACCCCCTTGCCCAGGCCGATGCATCGCCTCTGAACCGTAGGGATCCTTGGTACCCCCTACCCGTCGGTTCTTATGGATGAGGTGAAGCACCTCTGCGCCCCTCCCACCCCTTTTCCCCAGGAAATTTCCGGGGACTAGATCTTATATGGGTGGGGTAACGGATCCGCCCTCCCCATTCCCCTCCCTAGTCGTCCCCTCCCCCTCCCCCCCTCACAACGCCCAATTGCGTTACTCCGGTCCACCCCGAGGGCCAAGCAATTTTCCGCTAGCTATTCGACCCATCCGGGTAAGTCCACAACAGGCATATCCAATTTGCGGCAGAACCCTACCAGGTCCTCGGGAAATATTAATTTTGCTGACACCCCTTCTTTGTGGCCTATCAGACAGGCCGGGAACCCCCACTTGTAATTTATATTATGTAGTCGCATCTGTTCCAGTAAGGGTTTTTGGAGTCTTCTTCTGGCCAGGGTTTCCCATGCCAGATCCATGAAGATCTGGATCTCTATCCCGGCATAGGATAAGGGAGACTTTCTTCTCAATTTTAGCCAGATCTCCTCTTTATGTTCGAAATGTCTGAACCTAGCAATAATGTCCCTGTGCCAATTACCTCCTCCCTCCCTGATCTTCCCCACACGGTGTACCCGTTCCAATTTGAGGGGACCTTCCGAGCCATTGTCAAGAAGGGGAAGGAACAAATCACTGAGAATTTTTCTCAAGTCTTCTCCCTTCTCCTCCTTAACAGATCGTATTCTTAAATTTTGCCTTCTGTTACGGTTCTCTTGATCTTCTAATCGATATTGCAACCACCTCTGATTTTGTTTCATAGTCAAATGTTGATTTTTTAATTCAATAAGATCGAGGTCCTGCTTTTCTATTTTTTTTCTCTACTTCCTCTACTCGTTCTAACATGTGAAATAGGTCCGTTCTTAATGTGCTGATTTCCTCCCTTATTACGTTCTCTACCCTCTTTAACATTGCGTCCATTTCCCCCGTGGTGGGGACATGAGAGTCCAGGCTAGGGTCGTCCATTTGGTTAGATACATGTTCAGATTCTGTTGAAGTATCAGCAATAAGGGTTGCCGTCCCCCCCACACTCTTCTTATTTGTCCCAGTTTTTTCCACTTTTTTTGTCGGACCTGGGCTCTTAGAGCTCCCGTCCGGGGTCATATAGTGTCTGATCGTACTCGTGGAAGAGGTCTCCTTGGGGATTTTCGGGGCAGCCCCCCTTGTTGACCTGTTCATATTATATTTCTTTGTCGTTCTAATTCGTTTCCCCAGTTTGAGCAGAAAGGGGCAGGTCTCCACCTCCCCCCTTTTTTTTTTATTTTTTTTTTCCTTTTGACGGTAGTTTTTTTTAAAGCTCACTGGGGGGCTAGTTATGAATACTAGGGGGGGTGTTGGTTGCTTCTGAAAACCCAAAAGGATGTCTGACACAGAGTATTTCAGGGATTTTTGAAGTTTTCGGTGCACTGCCCAGTACGTTAAGGTGTATTCGTAAAAGGAGGATTGCGTACCCTCTAATTTGAAGGGGTTTCCACATCCGAATACACTCGGGGCCGTCTTTGGAAATTTTCCCCTGTAAAGAACCTAGGAGTCTTTAGGGGGCGAAAAAAACGGGGGGGGGACTGTATTTCCGCGTCCTTTATATATATATATATATTTTTTTTTCCCCCGCCTTCTTTCCCCTTGGGGTACGTAGAACCTTTAGGTAGAATAGGGCTGCTACACGCTATGCCCTATATTGTCCTCTGGTCACCCAGCAGAAAATCTAGGTTAGGCCTGGTGAGGTGGCGACATCTCTGGTGTTGCCACTAATGCTCCGGTCCAGCCCCCCAGTAAATTAGCAAGGACCTGCGGAGGTAGGTATAGTGTCTCTTATGTGACTGGTTCTTTTCCCCCTGTGCCTCTGGGGTTTTTTCAGCAGCGTGTATGGTCCAAAAAGTTATATTCCATGTAAGCTTAAGCTCCTGATATGGCACAGTTACACTTTTCCCCCTTTTTATTTTATTATTATTTATTTTTTCCCAGTAGCTGGTCTAGATAGATGAGGCGTAATGTGAGTAGGCGTCTAATGTTTGCCACCTATGCTCCAGATCAAAAACCCCCTCAATGATTTCTCTATAATTAACAGAGGTAAGTACGGTGGCTCGGGGGTATCTAATGCTTTTCCACCAATCCCCACCAGACGGTATGAGTGTAAGTATCCACCACTTACAAGTCTGAAATCATGTAAGCCATAAATGCTTTTCCTAGTTAGGTAGATATGAGGAGTAGAGAAAAATAAAACTTTTACATGTCCACTTATAACACATAGAGTATTGCATATAAGGAAGGAGTGCTCCGCTTTCTTACCCTGTCTTCACTGTTAGAGCCAGATCACAGGGTCCACACATTGCTACAATATCGTCTTGTAACAGAGAGAAAAGGGTTAATATTACCTAATTGCCGGATTTTCTTATTGTGCATATCTTTTTCTTTCAACCTGGTGCCGAGATGTCCTGGGGTCAGTACAAGCAAGGAGGGGGGGGCGGGCAGCCAGCAGGCACGCCACGGATGGAAGCCTCCCTGCTATTCCTCCGCACTTTAAATCCCCTGCCGCCGGGGGGGCGTGGGGGGGGGGGGGGGGGCGGAGAACGAGGAACTCACGGAGAGCGGCGGGGGCGGATGTAGGCTGCGGGGTGAATGGACTAACCGCTCGGCGGACTTCCTCTCCTCATCGCGTCCGCCGTCACTGGAACTCCGCCGGGTCTAGATCCCTCCATCTCCCGAAGCCGTAGCCAGGTCGGATCCGTCGCGCAGGCTGCTCCTCCCTCCGACGTGCGTGCTTACGTGCACCACGTCATCTCAGTGTGAGAAATGTGAAATATATTCTGTGTAAAAAATTAAATTGAGTCAGTTTATCCCTAGCAGAAATAACCGAAGGCACTAGCGTATCCAGTGCCTCCGACCAAGTTTCCTCTGAAAGGGACGGTATGTCATTGCGCCACTGCACCGCCAACCTCTCCATTCTGGGGCATGAGGATGACAGTAGCATGAAGTAATATCTAGATATCAGTTTTGAGTGATCTCCGTCTGCAATGACTACCTCCATCTTGGAATGGGAGAGCGCCACCACCCCCCCACCGTATTGAGCCGTCACTGCATGGCGTAATTGGAGATAACGAAAGAAAAACGTATTGGGGACTCCAAACTCATTTCTCAGGTCCGAAAAGGTCTTAAGTATTCCCTCTCTGAACAGCTGATGGGCGTACTTAAGCCCGTAAGCCGCCCAGCATGATCCCTCCGGAACCTTGACAATTTCGCCCAATTGGGGGTTATGCCACAACGGGGTGTTAGGAGAGTTTGTCAATCTGGACCCACCCCCCCTGGCATTACACATGTGGAATATCTTATAGGACAATTTTAACAGCCCTGCCCCCTGATCCGGATACGGTCCATTCCTGTACAGAACATTGAGCAATCCTTCATATGATCTCATCTGTGCCGTCTGGGTTGCCACCGATGCAATGTCCAAATTTGGAAAACCCCACCAATGCACATGCGTCAATTGGGCCGCCAAATAATAACACTGCAGGTTCGGTAGTGCCAAACCACCCATTTTGATTGGCAAATAGAGTGTCTCCAAGGACACCCTAGCAGGCCTAGGTCCCCAAAGAAATGCTGAGAGCATTTGGTTAATGCCTGTAAACCATCTCTTAGGGACATAAACCGGTGCGTGCCACAACAGATATAGAAACCTGGGCAAATAAACCATTTTAAATATATTAATCCTTCCAAGGAGACCTAATGGTAGCTTTGCCCAAGTTTGTAGACTGTCCCTCAATCTCACCTTCATGGGTGTTAGGTTGTTAATTACATAGGTATTGATTGGGAGCTGAACCTCAACCCCCAAATGTCGGAATTTAGATACCACCCTCAAGGGGACCCCCGGGGGCAGATCCAGGGCGCACGTAGAGTCAAAAGGGAAAATAATGGATTTATCCCAGTTGACTTTGAATCCTGAGAAGTTGCCAAATGTAGCAATTTTGTCCAGGGCTGAGGTCAACGATCCCCCCACCTCGGACAAATACAAGAGCATGTCATCAGCGTAGAGGGAAGTTTTTTCCTCACGCTCATTGATCATGCACCCCTTGACAGTTTCATCTGCCCTCAACAGGGCCGCTAGCGGCTCTATGGCCAGGGCAAACAAAAGGGGCGATAATGGGCACCCCTGTCGCGTGCCCCTCGCTATCTGAAAGGAATCCGTAATAGTGTTATTGACCCTGATTCGAGCGCGGGGCTCAGCATATAGAATTTGGACCCATCGTATGAACCTGGGGCCGAACCCCATCCGCCCAAGGACCGCCACGAGATAGGGCCATTCAATAGAATCAAACGCCTTATGTGTATCCAGGGAGAGGACCACCCGAGTATCCGGAGTGGGTCCCCCGGATTGTAGGATAGTAAATAGGCGCCGCAAATTTATAGCCGTCGATCTTTCGGGTATGAACCCCGTTTGGTCCGGATGAATAATTGATGCAATCACTTTGTTTAGGCGTTTGAAACATTTTTTATTTAATCTGTTAGAGGACCAAGTACGGATACCACTTTGTCCCTGTCCAATCAGCGGCTGGTTGTGGACAGTAGCGAAGTAAAAGCTACTATTTATTTATGTCAATTCTGTCTGTACCTTCGCCCCACTGAGTTCCTGCCCCTCTCTAAGATGACAGTTCTTTTACTATTAAAAAATAAATAAAAAATCGGTGCTTTCAGGGCCAATGCCATTTTTGACACAGCCCAACAACAATGACTATTCATAAAAGTGCGGTGGGGCTGTGTGTTCTATCAGCCATGGCTGTGTTTGCTGCTTAGCAACAGAGGGATCGATTAAAGCCAAACTTCAGTTAATCACTCGATCTCCATCATAAGCAATGTGGTGAAACAACAAAGTCCGGATGTAAAGAAGCTGTTAAATTCATCGTGGAAATGCACATTCACTGGATGTTGCAGGGAAAGAACAATGCAGCATAATTCTCTAATATGTCTAAGACCAAATATTACAGGAGAGGCTTTTCTCTTTAATTAATGTTTGTAGCACAACCGGAGAAAACCTGATTGGTATTCTGAAAGAGCAATTGAAACAATTCTCCTTGAGTGGTGTTAACATTATTGTCTGCTCATTTTATATTGTTGCAGTCTAAGTGGGAGCTAAATTGGAGTAGAGGATCGCAACAAAACAATGTGTAATGCTGTATATTTGGGTATTGATGTCACACACAGGTTGATTTACCAGAACTAAAGAGTGCAAAATCTAGTGCAGTTCTGCATAGAAACCAATCAGCTTTCAGGTTTATTTGTCAAAGCTTAATTGAACAAGCTGAAGTTGGAAGATGATTGGCTACTATGCATATCTGCACCAAATTTTGCACTCTCCAGTTTTTGTGGATTAACCCCACAGTGTTTTACTCCATTGAAGTAATGCTTTGGACTCTTAAAAAATGTATTCTTTGTCATAAAAAAATACTCTTCTGCTTGGATAGACAGGTCTTCTTTCGAGATCAAGGACATAAAAAAGTATCATAAATGTAATGATCATAGCTGGTGGAGTGAGCCAAGAGCATTGTATACCATCTCTGTTACACAGTAGACCATACAAATGTTTTTCTTTATGAATGGACAAGTCTTCTCTCAGGGTCGAGGGCATGAAAACTAGACTTAAGATAATTGGCGATACTAGATGATGGTGCAAACCAAAAGCATTACTGCCATCTGTGGTTCCACTTTAGACCAATCAATGGAATTGTATACTATCCTACTGCACTGTTTCGATTACATTGCTCATTCCCTTCAATTTGACAGTAAAGCTGGGAGTGGGGTCACAAATCTGCTTCATGATTGGACACAATATAAACCTTTTCTTATCTCATTCCTGTTTATGCAAATCTTTGATATTGCTAGTCAAATTTCAGAGTATTTGCAAAAATGTGGATTAGATACTCTATAGCAGTCTTCTTCAACCTTTTTTAAAAACCTTTTTTAAAAACACATTGAAACCATTGAAATAAACCCCTGCTAATAATTACTATAACTAAAGCTCACAGTAAATTAGTGTGATGGTCACAGGGAAGAATGCTTTGTGATCATTGGGAAAAAAATTCTCCCTTACAGATGGCAAAAAAAAAAAAAAATCGATGGTGTCACTGATTACTCATCTGAGAGGCAACATATGCTCTATACGCCAGGAACCTCTGGAGGAACCCAGGGTTTCATAGAACCCTGATTGAGAAAGCCTGCTCTATAGGCATGGTGAAAATTGCCAAAGAAATTTGATGCTTAGAGATTCATTTTCGGTACAATCTTTATTGAAATATTTGAAATATATATGTCCCACTGTTATACCTGAAGGGTTCCACATGTACTGGCACTTTAAGGCTGGCTCCACCCAGCAGTGATGACAAGGGTCAAGGGGGCATAGTAGCCATCTCAGAGAGAGCACATGTAAGAAGCAGAGATATGTATTGTCCTGAGATGCATGTTGCAATGTACAGCCTGTACTGAATAAACATCCATTGTTCCAGACCAGAGTCTTGTGTCCCTCACAACACAGAGGATATAACAGTGGCGACGAGGATGGGATTTACAAAGTGTCTATCAGTCTGAGAGAGAGACAAAGACATTGTGGATTGTCACCTGGATAAAAGCAATCACAGATCCCAGCAGGAAAATGTCATTAATCGGGACATTAAGTGAGTTTGATGGAGAACAGACATCCTGGAGTTCCTGGGTTGAGAGACTGGAACAGTATTTCAGTGCAAATGCCATCCCAGACAACAGGCAAGTAGCAGTGTTTCTGACAGTGGTTGGGGCCAAGACATATGACACTCTGAGGGATCTGCTTTCCCCTGTAAAACCAGCAGCTAAGACATTGGCAGAGCTGCTAACACTGCTAGAGGATCACTTCCAGCCTAAACCACTAGGAATTGCAGAAAGATTTCGCTTCTATCAGATGCAGCAACAGACAGGTGAAGAGATTAAATCTTATGTGCTCGCCCTTCGCAGACTAGCCTCTACCTGCTCTTTTGGGGACTACCTACCTACTGCACTGAGAGATAGGTTTGTCATGGGACTGAGTTGTGAGTCAACACAAAAGAGACTGTTAACAGAGAAAGACCTTACCCTTACAAAGGCAATTGAGATAGCTT
Source organism: Rana temporaria (assembly GCF_905171775.1). Taxonomy (NCBI): domain Eukaryota; kingdom Metazoa; phylum Chordata; class Amphibia; order Anura; family Ranidae; genus Rana; species Rana temporaria. Next base: position 63,231,550 of record NC_053500.1, on the reverse strand, counting down.
CAGTGATGGAAATGGCTGTGAAAGATACAGAGGAATTGAACCCCCAGAGCAGAAGGGAAGAGGTGACGCAGGAAGTTTTCAGAACAGCAGTCAAGCCAACTGCTGCAAACTGGAAATACAGACCCCCACCAAGCCGGGAGTCAGCTTGCTACCGTTGTGGGAATACAGACCATGATTACAAAGTCTGCCGGTTTAAGGATCAGACATGTCATAATTGCGGTAGGACCGGCCATCTGAAACGAGTTTGCCGTAGCAAGAAGGTGCAAGATAAACAACCTCTGAACCCCAAGACAAAGACATATATGGTGGGAAGATATACATCATCATCTGAGTCAGAGGATGAGGAAGTGCTCCACAGATTAGACATTCATCATATGCATTCAGCACCCTCCGCAATGACTGTAGATGTAACCGTTGAGGGAAAGAAACTCAAGATGGATGTAGACACAGGAGCAGCAGTTTCAGTTATCACCCAGAAACAATGGAGACAACTTCAGACCCGAAAAACTGTCCGCCCAACACCAATCAAACTGCAGACATACTCAAAGCAGATACTCCACCCACTGGGTTACGCAAAAGTAAAGGTATTGTACAAGGGTCAGACAAAGAGACTGCCATTATATATCCTAGAAAATGGGGGACCCCCTCTCTTTGGGAGAGACTGGATTGCTCACTTTGGTATGCCAGACATCGTCATAAGTCCCTGTAACACCGTTACCATTCCATTAGGAGATAATGAGGGATGGGTGGTGTCCCTGAAGCAGCGGTTCCCAAAGATTTTTGATGACCAGTTGGGAAAAATAAAGCATGACTGTGTGAGACTCAAGCTGAAACCCAACGCTCAGCCTAAGTTCTTCAAAGCTCGGACAGTACCTTTTGCACTCCGAGCAGGTGTGGAAGCAGAACTAAGTCGGCTGGAGGAACAAGGTGTCATCTCAAAGGTAGAGCACAGCGAGTGGGCATCACCAGTTGTACCGGTAAAGAAAGCGAATGGGGACTTGCACATTTGTGGCGATTTCCGCATGGCACTGAACTCTCAACTGGAAATAGACCAGTATCCCCTACCCAGAGTAGATGACATTTTTGCCTCTCTTGCAGGGGGTCAAAAGTTCACCAAGCTTCATCTCAAACAAGCATATTTACAATTTGAGGTCCATCCTTCTTCCCGCAAGTTTCTGACCATCAACACCCACAAGGGACTGTATGAATATAATCGGATGGTGTTTGGGGTAGCCTCTGCCCCAGCCATTTGGCAACGAAAAATGGACGAGATTTTGGCGGACATTCCTTTCACTCAGTGCCTGCTAGATGACATGCTCATTACAGGATGGACCGACCAGGAACACAAGCAGAATGTGGAGCTTGTGTTGGCGAGACTCCAAGAACAGGGTCTGAAAGTGAACTTGGCAAAATGCCAATTCATGGTGCCTAAATTGGAGTTTTGTGGCCACCTTGTGGATGCAGAAGGTATACACACCACAGAAGCCAAGGTTGATGCTTAAGTCAAAGCTCCAGCCCCACCCAACATCCAGCAGCTGCGATCATACCTTGGCTTGCTGAACTATTACCACAAATTCCTGCCAGATCTGGCACACACCATGTTTCCATTGAACAAGCTTTTGGAGAAACACTCCAGATGGGACTGGTCGGCTGCATGCCAACATGCTTTTGAAGTTTCTAAGCGGAAGCTGTTGGCGTCACGTATGCTTGTACACTATGACCTACAGAAGCCTCTCACGTTGGCTTGTGATGCCTCACCCTATGGTCTGGGGGCGGTACTATCCCACATCTTACCAGATGGGTCAGAAAAACCAGTGGCATTTGCCTCCAGGTCTTTGACAAAAGCAGAAAGCAATTACTCACACATTGACAAAGAGGCTCTTGCGCTAATATGGGCAATTAAGAAGTTTCATCTTTACCTGTATGGTAGGGAATTCACCATACTGACGGACCATAAACCACTCCTTCAGATCTTTAGCCCTGACAAAGGCATCTCCCAGACCACGCAGGGGACATAAACATAAAGTAAATTGTGGCACAGCTTAGTAATGCAGATTAAAAGCATATTTGATTTTAGAAGTTGTCAAACATCAACAGCCCTCCAGCCAATGCGGGGGGTTGACATAGGGTAAATTAGCTTAATTGCTCAGGAGTTAAGGCGTGGGGTAGTCCACAAAAATGTTGGAAAATAAGACTAGAATCGGGGTCTTAAGGACAAAGAACAAGCGAAAGAGAGAATATATGGTGAAGAGGGACACAAGAAATGAGAAGGAAAGACGGAGAAGGAAAAGGAGGTACAGAGCAGGAAGGTCGGGTAGGAAAAGGGTTCCCCAGGTCAGGAGGGTAGAGGAGGTCAATTAGCGAGGCCTAGGCTGGTTGGGTGCAAAGTGGGAAGAGCGTAGGACCACCACGGGCCCCACACCTTAAGGAAGTTGGCGTGGGAATCATCAAGAATACTAGATATCTTCTCATTAATCATGAGAGTCGTTGGGGTTCTCTTCACCTCCGCAAACGAGACAGACGGTTTCTTCCAGGCCCTAGCTATTGTATGTTTTGCAGCGATAAACAAGTAGGTGGTCAGCTTTTGCTGATAAGAAAAGAGGCCTGGGATCGGGCAGTGGCGTAAGGCCAATTTGGCATCCTTGTGGGGGGATGTATGGAAGAGAGTGGACAGAAGACCGAATACTCTCGACGCACTAGGCGGGGGCAGGACCACCAGATATGAAGTTCGTCTCCACGCTGACCACAGCCCCTGAAGCATCTATCACTGCAGGATGGGTTTGATTTGGCAAAACGGGATGGAACCCAGTACAAACTGAGGAGTACCTTATAGGCTGCCTCTAGGGTAGCCGTGTTAAAGGAGCATTTCGCAATATTAGACCAGGCTTTGCTCCAGTCCGCTGGATCGATGTGTGATAAATCTCGCTCCCAGTTGTGGACATAACTCAAGCGGAACTCCAACCTCTTTGTCTAAAGGGAGGAGTAAATCAAAGATATGGTACCCGGAGATCCTGGAGATTTTTGGCATGTTTATTCTCAACATTATTCTCAACATATACCTTTATTTCATAAAAAGGTAGTAAGTATTATATTAACATGCTGACAGATACATTAAAGCTGGTCATATAAGAACAGCAACTTCCAATCTACGACACATCATATAACGTGATAGGACAATTGAAAATCCAACAGGCTAACGTGTTTCAAGGACTTGCCTCTTGCTCAGAACCAACAAGACCGAATCTTGCTTCCCCAAAATAGCTGTCAAATGGACTATCCTGAAGAAGTTAATATGTTAATTCATACACGTTCAAATCTCTCCTCCTTACGCTGGTCACCCAGACCATAGGTTCTTCAGTGCAGATATAAATATAAGGGGGTTAATGCCACACTAAAATACAAAGAAAACAAAAAACAGCTGCAACAAAAACCATCAAATATCTCTCTGGTGAACTAAAATGATAAACAAATACAGTAAGTTGCGCTAGTGATATACTTAACAGAAGTGACATCAAAGTAGAAATCTAAAAGTCAAATGGTGAAAACATTGAGTAAAATTTTGTAAAAAAGAAAACACTGATGGGAGGAAAGCAAAGTCCAATGAAAAGACGAAGATCCAAGGTTCATCCACCTTCATCGGGGAAGAAGAGAGGGGGAAGAGGAGATGTAGGAGAGTCCAGAAATTAAGTTAGGTCCCACTCTGAAAGTTACTTCCCTTACCAGATAAGGTGGACCTCCTAAATAGCAAGGTTTTATGCGCAGGCAGATTCAACCCTCTGCAGGGACAAATAGATCTCCAATGTCACCAGACTCTCCGTGCTGTATTTAAACGTCCATGGTGTTTGGTGGAGAAAAGTAGCTAGAATTCCAATCTGGGGGTATTGCCAAAAGGCTGTGAGTATAAAGAGACAGGAAACTCCAATGGTGTAGTATAAAAAAGCCTTTATTGCATTTAAACAAAGCTCTAAGAACATTAACCAGTGTTCTTTGTGTGGGGCCTCAGCTGACTTACTGCACAAGAGGGTAGAGCTGTCTAAGGATCCGTAGGGTGTCTACTCACAAGGCTCCTGCAGCACGGCCGGCAGCCTTCTCTCTCCGTGATACCAGACCAGATGCACTGTAGACTCTCCCTGGGAGAGTCCAGCTGTGGTAGGACCAGGGTCAGCCACACAGGCTTCTAGCCCCCTCAGGGGCCACATGGCAGTGCCTCTCCCCCAGCCTGGTGCAATCCTCTCATTGGAATGACCAAAAGCCCTTGTGCTCCTTAAAGATAAATACCAGCACCCAGCATGCCTAGGGGTACCCCCCTTTCAATTGGCCAGGGCTGTATGAATATTCATGCTGCTCGTCTGCCTAGTCTCCAGAACCGTCCCAGGTTGCATGGGCACAGGGACACTCAGACATCATAAGCAGCACCAGAGCACACCGAGCAGCCTACACTAACCAATCACCACTCTCTGTTAAGCAGACAGCAAATAAATGTACCTAGCTGTCTCTCTGTTAAGCAGAGAAACCAAAAACTACAATACACTCATCCTAGCACCTACCTTGGAGGGTTCTACACACTCAAGTGTCTTGTGAAAGACTTTCAAAGATAGTAAAAAATAAATGAAGGTCTTTGATTGGATAGGGTCGTCGGGAGTCCCTTATTTTACTGATTACTGACAGAAATATAAGCAGAAGTCTAGTTTATGATGACACCCTTGATATATTTCTTCATTATTCTTCATTTCTACAAATAATATTCTTTAAAACTGAAAATAAAAACTACAGCCAACGCAATGTATCAGATATAGTAAATAGAAAAATATCTCAGTAGTGTTATTGAATGGTTGTATTAGCCGAGAAAACATTTAATATCTAGTCCACTAAATTTTCCTTTTTGTCGACACACTCTTAAACTCAAACAGCTTGGTAACTGTCACTTTAAAATGATCTGCCAAATGGTATGCTTTGAATTCTGTTCACTTCATCACTCCACAACTGGTAAAACCGACCAGTGACCTGCCAAATCTCATTAAACTGTGTTCCAGTACTGTAAGCTTTTGATATATAAAATAAAAAACAGTATGTCTTTTGGCACCACAATACTGCATCAATATTATCGCCACATTGTAGAAAAAGCAGACGTCACTTGAAGTGGAAATACACATGGCAGCCATCCACCTGACATTAGAACAGTTGGATGGACTGTTTATTTGTCAGAGCGCTGGGTACATCACTTGATACAGTCAGGAGGGTGGTAACAAGAACCTCTGTAATGTACACATGAATCATGTTTCACAACAATCTCAGAGTTTCCTTAGGTAGGGTATAATATTTATTGTGGGAAGGGAATGCGTAGTGTTTTTTTACATATTTCCTTTTATATAATTTTTTTTAGTAAGGCATATACGAAATATCTCATATTGAAATTATGTAATATTTTATTCAGCCAAAAGGTGCAGTCTGCAGTATCTCTCTTGGCTATGCTGAAAGTGGTCTGATGTTCACAAAACTCAACGAGTGATCTCAGCAGAAAATCATCTCCTATCTAAGCTAAGCTTAGTCCAAGGTTTCAATATAACATCAGGTCCTAAAAGCAATCAACATCTGCTGTGATGTTTTTTAAGCTAATTCATGGTGCTTTGGAAAACCTTTCTCACGTTCATTTGTAAAACTAAGGGCCAGATTCACAGCGGAGATACGACGGAGTATCTCAGATACTCCGTCGTATCTCTCAGAGTATCTATGCGACTGATTCATAGAATCAGTTACGCATAGATAGCCCTAAGATCCGACAGGTGTAATTGTTTTACACTGTCGGATCTTAGGATGCAGTACCGCAGCCGCCGCTGGGAGGAGTTTGCGTCGTATTCCAGCGTCGGGTATGCAAATTAGCAGTTACGGCGATCCACGACGGATTTTCGCGCTCGGTACGTCGTCACTAGTATAGTTTCCCATCGCAATTTTAGGCGTCGTTTGACCTGCCCTAACTTTAGACAGCATACGTATGTGCTGTTTAAAGTATGGCTGTCGTTCCCGCGTCGAAATTAAAAAAAAATTTTGTCTTGCGTAAAACGTCCGGGAATACGAAAGTACGCTACGTACATCGCACGTCATTGGCGTTTCAAAAAATGACATCACTTCGCGCAAAGCACGGCGGGAATTTCGAAACGAAGCATGCGCAGTAGGTCCGGCGCGGGAGCGCGCCTAATTTAAATGGCACAAGCCCATTTGAATTACGCGAGCTTACGCCAGAGGCTGCCAGCGTAGGTTTTCATTGCAAGTGCTTTGTGAATCAGGCACTTGCGATGAAAACTTTAAATAAAACCAAAGTTATTTTCTGATTTACTAAATTAGACAAAAGCAACATATTTGCTTCAACCCCCTCTCCAGCAGTATACCTCTTTTATTATTGGGCCAGGAACCATTTGGTGCCAAGAGGCATGTTAGAGAACTGGAAGGCAGATTATCTCAGCCGCCAGCAGATCTGCCCGGGGGAATGGTCCCTACACCCAGAGCTGTTCCAGGAAATTTGCCTATGTTGGGGATGGGCAAAGGTCAACCTACTGGCATATTATCCACACACTAACAACGGAGTTCCTCTCAGCGCTGTGCATACGGATCCAAAGGATTAAGTCAACTGGCTCTGCCCTACATCTATCGTCACTAACCACATCACTTCAACAGGGGATTGATTATAGGTCATTCATAACAGTTATGTATACATTGTGATTATATGATTCCCCTCCACCTGCTTAAAGGGGCCAGGTACCAGGAATCATAATCCGCTGTGTCTGGTGAACACAATGGTTACGGGAGCGGGGCACAAATGTGCGAAGCAATGCATTTAACGCATTTACCCTTGTATTCAGCGAAGCCTCTTCTGCCCCTACCTAACAACTGTACTTTTATTTTCTCCATCAACTCATCCCCCACACCTAATTCTTTTTGTATCACTTGCCCCTTCCTCTTAGATTGTAAGCTCTAACAAGCAGGGCCTTCTGATTTCTCCTGTATTAAATTGTATTGTAACTGTACTATCTACCTTCCTTTTTAAAGCGTTCCACAAAATGTTGGCACTAAATAAATCCTGCATAATAATTATATGTTGCTGAGCCTGCCCGTGCCACTCGCCACAGTAAAAGTATTGTGGGCGGTCCTAAAGTGGTTAATAACACTTCATTGGGAAGTGTTTAAACATTATTTAGTGAAGAAATGTGTAGTGCTAATAACAAACACTTATAGAAAAACATAAGTGGAAACCATGAACCAATGTAATTAGATCACAGTAGCCTGTGAATAAGTGTCCATAAAAATAAACACAAAACAAAAGTCCATCAATAGGAGGTATATGGCCACATCATCGTCATGGAAAGGACATTCTGCACGGTACAACAGGAGTAGATGGAATACTCTTACCGGATAGCGTGGATCTGCTTGTCAGCGACAACAGATCGTAAATGCATGGAAGGACTCCACTCGAATCTGCTCGGCTGGACGGGGGCCCAATGGTAGACTTCACACAGGATATCCAGATGGATGACTGTAGTCCTGGGCTGGAACCTCACCGTGGGTGTACTCGCTCCGACTCAGATTCTCAGACAGGAACAGAAGGTCAGCTTGTCTCAAAGCGACAATCGGTGGTGTAAACAGTGGTATCCACTGAAGGGAGGTGGGCACAATCGTGGAGTATGAAAAAACTCCAGGCAGACTCTTCTCCATCAGGACAGGATTGTCAGATAAGCCAATCTGACAATCCTGTCCTGATGGAGAAGAGTCTGCCTGAGCTGAAGAACGGGGAGAGGTGTGTGTAAACACACCTTCCCCATTCTTCACAGTGGCAGTGTCATTGATTGTCTGTTCCCTGATATAGTGGGACACTAAGCACTGGCAGCAGCACCTCAAGGACGTTAAACGAGCGTGGCGCTCGTAGGATATGTAACCGATACCAGACTGCTACATGTGAGTCTTTTAAGATTGTTTTATGCTTTAATTAAATTGTTTTTATACGGAATCACGCGATGTGCCCCCTTTCTTCTCCTTCCTCCACCCCCTCTGCCTTCGCATGAGCCATCTGTTCCGCGGACATCTAGGGAACAAAAGTTGTGCAGGAGAATTTAGGGAGACGAGCTCGGCGCTCGTGGAGACAAGCACTCCATTTCTACACAGCGTGTAAATTGTGTGAGTTTCCATCCACCTTATACAGAGCTCCCCCTTTGTTTTATTTATGTGATACCAGCATCACGCCACATTATCTTTATTATTATATATTTTCCATACATGACCAACTACTGAGACTCACCAGGAAGATCCCCACCAAATGAAAGGCCACAGCACCCATTTTTGGGGTTGTTGAATGATAACCAGGAGACCAACTACTGAGACTCACCAGGAAGATCCCCACCAAATGAAAGGCCAGAGCACCCATTTTTGGGGTTGTTGAATGATAGCCAGGAGGTAAGCTGCTTGGATCACTAACGGTGTGGGCATACTTGTTTGGATTTGATTTTCCCGCACATCTTCATTCATTTGGATTTGATTTTCCCGCACATCTTCATTCATCATTGGCTTTGGAACTTTATTTTTGATTATTTACTCAGTATGCTTTCTTGCAACAGCACTTTTTGGAATTTGATTTTGGTTCTTTTTTTCATCTAACTTGGGACTGTCAGATATATGTACTGTAGTTTTTTCTCAGTCCTCTTCAGTGATATGCACAGTTTTGTCTAGTTTATGTTGATTTAATCACCACTTTGCAACTGCACCTCTACCATTTTTGTGATTTCATTACTGCTCCAGAGACCCACCTGACTTCAACCCCCTCCCCCCTTTAACCTTAATTCTCCCCCCCCCCTCACCTTCCCCTCACCTTCCTCTCTCCCCTGCCCACAGTGGTAATCATTCACAGCGCAGACATCATCACCTTTTGCAAATTATCTTTTATTGTCTAATTAGGATAGACTTTCTTTGTCTGCTGCAGTGTTCCCATTCACGTCCCACATTCCCCCCTCCCCCATTCACCTATCCAAGACAGCGCAGGAGTTTCACCCAGTCTCTAAAAAGTAGAAAATATTGAATTTTTTTCAAAAATTGTCGCTCTATTTTTGTTTATAGCACAAAAAATAAAAACCGCAGAGGTGATCAAATACCACCAAAAGAAAGCTCTATTTGTGGGAAAAAAAGGACGCCAATTTTGTTTGGAAGCCACGTCGCCCGACCGCGCAACTGTCATTTAAAGCGACGTAGTGCCGAATCGCAAACAGGGGCAAGGTCCTTAACCTGCATATTGATCCGGGTCTTAAGTGGTTAAAGCAATCAACCTTACCTGTGATTGGAGAATACATTTGGATAGTTAGACTGTTGTACAGCAATTTGCTGTTATTTTTTATGTTCATGTTCCAAAGAATATAAATTAGGATACAAATTCAGAAAATCTAATTTTCAAAGCTAGACATCAAAAAAATCCAGCAATAGGTTAGCAATGAATTAATAAGGACATCATTTACCTGCCTACATTTTATGATTTTATTTTGTAGCACTCCTGTTTAGAAAATCTTCTTTCCATTTTAGTATTCCATTTGCGCAGTGCTGCTGACAGTAAATGCACAGATGGTCAGAAGGTTTGATTCAGGAGAGGAGATTAAGCTTGGCACAAAGATCCCTCACCTGGTATTGACCTGGTCCACACTTATAAAACACACCTGGCATTGGACCAATGTTGAGTGACAGTGCAACCGCTGATTTAGCTATGTGACATCATGCAGACCTGCTGTCCTCCTGCTGGAGTTGGAACAGCAGTACACTCTTTGTAAGGTGAGTGACTATTATCTGTGATCCTAAAATGCTCTGCTCAGCTATAATACCACCCCACGTACTTCATACTATGCACACCGAGACAAATAATACATTAAACAATCAGTTGACTTAAAAAATCGGAACAAATCAAGCAAGTGAACACGTGTAACCCTTTACCCTTCTCCTTTGTTACCCGAGAGCTCTTCTAGAAACCTCAGAGCCCGATGCAAGCCATTACTTTATAACACTGTAGCCAACTGTGCATTTAGTTCAATTATTCCAACTTGCATACGGCTCCTTCGTTTTTTTGAAGTAGGAAAACCATGAAATATGATAGAATATGGCATGAACACCAACCAGGATAATCAATGTATCATTTTTCGCCCATAATGGTGGGTGGCGCACCATTTTTTAATTATTCTCACCACTGACTGAGTTCAGATGATGTAACCTTGACAAGCGTATGTACAGTAGGTGAACCCGATTTTGTGTCAATCTCGCTCTCTTTCTCGGCGAGATTGAGCACCTACGAGCCCCATCGCGGGAGCCAGCGCCGAGCTGGCTTGCCGCGATGGAGACAAAGCCGTCATAGAAGCGACGGGAGATCCGACTTGGATTCCCGCCAATTCTACACGTGTGCGGCGTTTGTTATGAATCCTGAGGGGGAAGTCCCCGCCGGATTTTAAATAAAAATCCGGCATGGGTCCCCCCCTCAGGAGCATACCGGGCCCTTAGGTCTGTTATGGGTTGTAAGGAGAGCCCCCTACGCCGAAAAAAACGGCGTAGGGGTCCCCCTACAATCCATACCAGACCCGTATCCAAAGCACGCTACCCGGCCAGCCAGGCAGGGAGTGGGGACGAGCGAGCGCCCCCCCCCCTCCTGAGCCGTACCAGGCTGCATGCCCTCAACATGGGGGGGTTGGGTGCTCTGGGGCAGGGGGGCGCACTGCGGTCCCCCCACCTCAGAGCACCCTGTCCCCATGTTGATGAGGACAGGGCCCCTTCCCGACAACCCTGGCCGTTGGTTGTCGGGGTATGCGGGCGGGAGGCTTATCGGAATCTGGGAGCCCCCTTTAATAAGGGGGCCCCCAGATACCGGCCCCCCATCCTAAGTGAATGAGTATGGGGTACATCGTACCCCTACCCATTCACCTGCAAGAAAAGAGGTAAAAACACAAATAAACCACACAGGGTATTAAAATATTTTATTAGTCTGCTCCGGAGGCCGCCCCCTGTCTTCTTTATTAGCTCTTTTACCAGGGGGAGCTTCTTCTTTGACGTCTTCGGGTGGGTGGGGGCCGCCGTCTGGTTCTCTTCCACCGCCGGGGGGGGTGGCTTTTAAAAAAGCCCCCACCCCCCCGGCGGGTTTCCTCCGGCGTCTTCGGCGGGGCTCTTCTTCTTCCGCTATCCCGACGGGTCTTCTCCGCTATCCGGGGGGTCTCCTTCTATGTTCGCCGCTCTCCGCTGTTGACTCGTCGCACCCCGGTTCTTCGTCTCGCTGTCCGGTCCCTTCTTCCGTGCTGTACGTCTTCTCCGTCCGTGCTGTGAGTTCTTCTTCCGCGCTGTGACGTCATGTTCTTCACTTCTCTTCTTCTCCCGATGTTGACACGCCGGTCCTTCTCGCTGAAATGACGGATGCGCGCCTTGCATCGGACCTATATAGGCCTCACAGTCCCATCATGCTCTGTACCTACCCATGTGATACCTACCACGTGGGTAGGTATCACATGGGTAGGTACAGAGCATGATGGGACTGTGAGGCCTATATAGGTCCGATGCAGGGCGCGCATCCGTCATTTCAGCGAGAAGAGCCGGCGTGTCAACATCGGGAGACGAAGAGAAGTGAAGAACATGACGTCACTGCGCGGAAGAAGAACTCACAGCACGGAAGGAGAAGAAGACGTACAGCACGGAAGAAGGGACCGGACAGCGAGACGAAGAACCGGGGTGCGCCGAGTCAACAGCGGAGAGCGGCGAACATAGAAGGAGACCCCCCGGATAGCGGAGAAGACCCGTCGGGATAGCGGAAGAAGAAGAGCCCCGCCGAAGACGCCGGAGGAAACCCGCCGGGGGGTGGGGGCTTTTTTAAAAGCCACCCCCCCCCCGGCGGTGGAAGAGAACCAGACGGCGGCCCCCACCCACCCGAAGACATCAAAGAAGAAGCTCCCCCTGGTAAAAGAGCTAATAAAGAAGACAGGGGGCGGCCTCCGGAGCAGACTAATAAAATATTTTAATACCCTGTGTGGTTTATTTGTGTTTTTACCACTTTTCTTGCAGGTGAATGGGTAGGGGTACGATGTACCCCATACTCATTCACTTAGGGTGGGGGGCCGGTATCTGGGGGCCCCCTTATTAAAGGGGCTCCCAGATTCCGATAAGCCTCCCGTCCGCATACCCCGACAACCAACGGCCAGGGTTGTCGGGAAGGGGCCCTGTCCTCATCAACATGGGGACAGGGTGCTCTGAGGTGGGGGGGCCGCAGTGCGCCCCCCTGCCCCAGAGCACCCAACCCCCCCATGTTGAGGGCATGCAGCCTGGTACGGCTCAGGAGGGGGGGGGGCGCTCGCTCGTCCCCACTCCCTGCCTGGCTGGCCGGGTAGCGTGCTTTGGATACGGGTCTGGTATGGATTGTAGGGGGACCCCTACGCCGTTTTTTTCGGCGTAGGGGGCTCTCCTTACAACCCATAACAGACCTAAGGGCCCGGTATGCTCCTGAGGGGGGGACCCATGCCGGATTTTTATTTAAAATCCGGCGGGGACTTCCCCCTCAGGATTCATAACAAACGCCGCACACGTGTAGAATTGGCGGGAATCCAAGTCGGATCTCCCGTCGCTTCTATGACGCGCTTGCTGGGATGTGCTGTCACTATTCCAGTGAGTGCGAGATCTCGGCACCATGTCGCCGAGTATCAGCGCGACGCTGTCGTGCTAAAAACACAATATCACAAACACCTACTGTATAGTCAAAACTTTTTGGGGGATTTTGATACAGTAGGGGAAAGTTTGAACCATAAAGGTGTAAAAGACAAGTGGGGCAGATCCATGTACAGCGGCGCATATTTGCGCTGGGCGTAGCGTATCTAAGATACACTACGCCGCCGTAACTTACTTTTTTTCGAATCCTCAAAGAATCCGCGCCGTAAGTTGCAGCGGCGTAGTGTATCTTTGGCGGCGTAAGGGCGCGGAATTCAAATGGCTGTGATGGGGGCGTGTTTTATGTAAATACGTCGTGACCTGGCGTAAACAACGTTTTTTTTGAACGGCGCATGCGCCGTCCCTGGGGGTATCCCAGTATCCATGCTCGAAATAAAACCGGAACAAGCAAATGCATCTGACGGTGACGTCATTCTACCCAATTCCTATTCGCGAATGACTTACGCAAACGACGTAAATAATTCAAATTTCGGCGCGGGAACGACGGCCATACTTAACATTGAGTACGCCACCATGTAGCAGCTTTAACTATACGCCGGACAAAGCCTATTGCAAACGACGTAAAAAAATGCGCCGGCCGGACGTACGTTCATGGATCGCCGTAACTAGCTAATTTGCATACTCGACGCGGAATTCAACGGAAACGCCACCTAGCGGCAGGCGGAAAAAATGCTCCTAAGATCCCAGATGCCGTCGTATCTTGTTTTGTAGATACAAAACAAAGATACGACGCGGGAACTTTGAAATTACGCAGCGTATCAATAGATACGCCGGCGTAATTCTTTTGTGGATCTGACCCAAGTAACCTGCATGACCACAGAGTTGTTTAAGTTGTCGTTAGAAAATACGCAAAAATTCTGTAGTATAGATCTATGTTTGTCCCAAGCATGTCTGAAGCAATTTACTGTTGACTATCTCACTACCTCTGCTGGTAGTTTATTCCAAGCATTAACTACCCTTTCAGTAAAAAAAATAAAGGTTTGTTTTTAATTTTCCTCGATTTAGTTTGAGGTAATTTCCCCGTGTTCTTGATTTTGGTTTCATTTTGAAAAAACTGCCCTTCCGAACCTTATTCACACTTGATGTATTTAAAGGTTTCAGTCATGTCTCCCCTTTCCCTTCTTTCCTCCAGACTGTACATAAACATTTGTTACCCCAACATTTCATATTACTGGTATGTGCCTGCTGTACCATGTTCTTGTATGAGAAAGTATCCCAGACTCTTTGTATTTCTTCCTTTGTGTGAAATCCCTGGTGCTCCTGTCAGTCCCCCTGCTTTCCTATTAAAAACTGACCACACTAAGCAGGCAAGCTTAGTGTGGAATAAAAAAAATGCAACATCAAAACAGTCTCACCGATTTTAAAATACTGTATTTCACTATATAAGCTCAGTTTACTGCTAAAATAAGTCGGAAATTCAAGACTTGGCTGGGTGTAACAAGGTGTCCACTGCCGCCTTCTGACTGCAGGCTTACTACAGACAGAAGGTGTTCTGATGGAACGTCACTTTGGTTACCTAATCTGACAGGTTGCAGATTCTGACAAAACACCGGCATATTTGTCTTGGGAAAACATGAAATATATTATTTATTATTATTTATAAGTTGCAGTGAAGCCAATCTGTGCCCATCAGTTATGCCAATCAATGCAACCTATCAGTGCCCATCAGTGTGTATTGTGTTTTGAAAACTGTCACGAGACATTAACCACTTAAGGTACGTTGCCCTTTAAGTGCCCAGCCGCGAGTCGCGCGCGCCGGTCCGAAGCTCCATGACCGATCGCCGCTGGTGTTCCGCGATTGGGTCACAGGACTAGTACTAGCTATGACTAAGCACTGAAGCTACAGTGCGAAACGTTAGCTTTTGTTCCAATTTTTTTGCTGTGGCATGTTCATTTTGTGATCGATTTTAATTAAAAGAACATTTTTGGAGTGCGGCTGTCCAAGTTTCCTTCGTATTTTTGGATCGGGTCACAGGAGCTGAAGAACGGGGAGAGGTGAGTGTAAACACACCTTCCCCGTTCTTCTCTGTGTCAGTGTCACTGATCGTCTGTTCCCTACAGTAAGAATCACTCCCTTAGGGCACACTTAACCCCTTAGCGCCCAATAGTGGTTAACCCCTCCACTGCGATTGTCATTTTCACAGTGATCAGTGCATTTTTATAGCATTTTTTGCTGTGAAAATGACAATGGTCCAAAAATTGTGTCAAGAGTGTCCGATGTGTCCGCCATAATGTCGCAGTCACGGAAAAAATTGCTGATCGCCCCCTTTACTAGTAAAAAAAAATGTATTAATAAAAATGCCATAAAACTATACCCTATTTTGTAAACGCTATAACTTTTGCGCAAACCAATCAATAACATTTTTTGGGGATATTTATTATAGCAAAAAGTAAAAAATATTGAATAATAAAAAACAAATTTGCTCTATTTTTGTTTATAGCACAAAAAATAAAAACCACAGAGGTGATAAAATACCACCAAAAGAAAGCTCTATTTGTGGGAAAAAAAGGACGCCAATTTTGTTTGGGAGCCACGTCGTACGACTGCGCAATTGTCAGTTAAAGCAACGCAGTGCTGAATCGCAAAAAGGGGCCAGGTCCTTTACCTGCATAATGGTCCGGGTCTTAAGTGGTTAAAGAAAAATATCGGTAATTGGTATTGGCGAGTGCCTAAAAAAAGTATCAGTACTTGTCTTAAAAAAGTGGTATCGGTGTAACCCTAGTTCCAATTGTTCCTAACTGTCAAATTCTAAAAAGAAGTCCAGACTTTAGATCCACTTTAAGTGATTACTTGTTGCTTTGCTATCCCGCACTGATGAAGCATTTAACCTGATTACGTTGTTTCCTCCAGAATGCAGATGCAGATAGCCTGACTTTCTATTGTGCCCACACACATGTTGAAGCAGCAGGCAAAGAGCAGCAGGGAGCTAATACCATCCTGAGTGAGGAAGTCAAATTACATCAAGCTCATTTCTCTTCATATGTGTCTTTCTGCTAGAGAATCACAGGCGATGTCCTGCTGCTTTCAGAGTCCCATATTTAATCTCTGTCACGTACTGTCTGTCCTAGTTCACCTTCCCCTCAGTTTATTTCTGTGTGCCTGTCTGATGAACTGCAGAATATAAATAGCAGTAACTCACACCCCTATAGTCTGGAAATCATTAGATTTCATCCTACCGTTATTCCATATAGTCTGTCATCACACATCGGCACCATCATTAGCACCCAGGCCTGTTAGACTTGTCTACACCTATGATAAAGTGTCAAGGCTCCAGTCATTCAGCAGTAGCAGAACATAATTACTGTAACCATGGCTGGATGCTGTGAGACCCCTTTCACACTGAGGCAGTTTTCAGGCATTTTTGCACAAAAAATAGCGCCTGAAAAGCCCCTTTAAGCCACCCCAATGTGAAAGCCAGAGTGCTTTTACACTGCGGCTGTGCGCTTGCAGGATGGGAAAAAAGTCCCTGCCCATTGGAATGAATAGGCACTGTTTCCAAAGCGCCGCCTAATAGGCGCTTATAACCCCTTCTTGGGGGATAAAAGCGCCCTGCTACTGCCCGAAAAGTGCCGCTACAACAGTGGTAAAGCGCCGCTAAAAAGCACTGCCCCAGTGTGAAAGTATCCTTACCTTCATTCACATTTGCCTGCAGATTTTATTTTATTCGGATCATCTCGATTCTTTCACTACAGACTTTGCTCAGTTAATTCTATCAAATGCAACACCAATTTGTTTATGGCAGTGGTCCCCAAACGGCGACCCTTTGCTTGCCTTGAATCGGGCCTTGAGGCACTATAAATCCCAATGGCACCAATGACAGAGAACCATTCTTCCTATTGAAACCAACAATGTGGAGCACTATTCCTCCTACTGACACCAAAAGTGGGGCTCTATTCATCCCACCTAAACAATTGACTGGGCACTATTTCCCAAAATGACACCATTGATGGGGCACTATTTCTCCCACTGACATTAACATTGGAGCACTACTTCTGTCACTGTCACCATTTATGGGGAACTATTCCTCCCACCTACACAATTGACTGGGCACTATTTCCCAAACTGACACCATTTATGGGGAACTATAAATTGACACGATTGATGGGGGCACTATTCCTCCCACCGACACCAACATAGGGGCACTATTCTTCCCACTGACACCTTTGATGGAGCACTATTCCTCCCACTGACACCATTGACTGGGCAAAATTTCTCCCACTGACACCTTTGATGGAGTACTATTCCTCCCACTGACACCATTGACTGGGCAAAATTTCTCCCACTGACGCCTTTGATGGAGCACTATTCCCCCCACTGACACTTTTGATGGACCACTATTGCTCCCACTGACGCCTTTGATGGAGCACTATTCCCCCCACTGACGCCTTTGATGGAGCACTATTCCCCCCACTGACACTTTTGATGGAGCACTATTGCTCCCACTGACGCCTTTGATGGAGCACTATTCCCCCCACTGACGCCTTTGATGGAGCACTATTCCCCCCACTGACGCCTTTGATGGAGCACTATTCCCCCCACTGACGCCTTTGATGGAGCACTATTCCTTCCAATGTCACCTTTTATGGAGCACTATTCCTCCCACTGACGCCTTTTATGGAGCACTATTCCTCCCACTGACGCCATTGATGGAGCACTATTCCTCCCATTTGACACCATTAAAGGACCACAATCCCCCCACCCCCCAACTGACACCTTCAATGGGCAACTATTTTTCCCACTCACACCATTGGCAGGACACTATTCCCTCCACTAACACTATTGTCAGGGCACTGTTCCTCTCACTGACACCAGTTGTGGGGCCCTATTTCTCCCACTGACACCAAACATGAGATACCAATTTCCCTATATGCTTGATTGTGTATATTTGCATGCTGAATCTCTGAAAGCATGCTATGTGTTGATGCTTTGTGATCCCACAGTGAAGATGCTCTTATTTGTCATGTTTGCCTTTTCTTTATTTTCTTTTTTTTGCGATCAGCAAAAAAATATAAATACACAAACATTGTATTGTTCTGGGGCCTGTACTGTTTACTTTATGTGTATTAAATAAAGTTTGTTTTGAGATAAAAAAAATAAATAAAAAAAGACGAGATACCATTTCTCCCACTATTGCCAGGACGAGGTCCTCAAAGAGACCAAAGTGAACCTAGCCCTTCCCTCAGGCTGAGAAGAAAGCATCTTGGGTGCATATGTCTAGTGGCTGGACCTGGCAGAAATAAAAGGCCTAAGGTTACCACCTTTTGGTTCATTGTAACCTGAACAGGATGGGAGAAGGTGTTGTGATGCGGTAAACCAGATGTGTGATTTCATTATAATGAGCTTAGTGAAACACAAACAGGATTGCATGAATTAATAATTTACTAACCAAAACTTGTTTTTACATCTTCAAGAAGTTCTACTAAACAAACATTAGCTGGAAAAAAAAAATCATCAACAAAAGGTAATGGAAGAAAGAAGCCAATAAAAAGTAATGAGGATTTCCATAATTTTTTACATTTTAAATTTCACATAGAAAACGTATTTATGAATGGAGGTTACACCTGCCACACTCACAAACAAGGCCTGCAGATTATACTGAGAATCAGCGGAGCACTTTGAGAGCTGCTTTGCTGATGCCCGGCCCTGCCTCCCACTGGCACCAATGATGGGGCACTATTCCTCCAACTGGCACCAATGATGGGGCACTATTCCTCCCACTGGCACCAATGACAGGGAACTATTCCTCCCACTGACATCAATGATGGTGAACTATTTCTCCCACTAACATCAATTATGAGGAACTATTCCTCCCACTGGAACCAATGATGGGGAACTATTCCTCCCACTGGCACCACTGATGCAACACTATTCCTCTCACTGACACCAACGATGGGGAACTATTCCTCCCACTGGCACTACTGATGGGGCACTATTCCTCCCACTGACACCAATGATGGGGCACTATTCCTCTTACTGGCACCACTGATGGGGCACTATTCCTCCCACTGGCACCAATGATGGGGCACTATTCCTCTTACTGGCATCAATGATGGGGCACTATTCCTCTCACTGACATCAATGATGGGGAACTATTTCTCTCACTAGCATCAATGATGGGGCACTATTCCTCTCACTGACACCAATGATGGGGCACTATTCCTCTCACTGACACCAATGATGGGGAACTATTCCTCCCACTGGCACCAACGATGGGGCACTATTACTCTCACTGACACCAATAATTGGGAATTATTCCTCCCACTGGCACCATCAAAGGGGCACCATTTCTCTCACTGACACCAGCAATGGGGCACTATTCCTCTCAAGCCAACGATGGAGCACTATACATTCCACTGGCACCAATAATAAGGCACTATTCCTTTCACTGACACCAATAGTAGGGCACTATTCCCCCCCACTGGCACCGACGATTGGGCACTATTCCTCCCACTGCCACCAATAATGGGGCACTATTCCTCTCACTGACACCAATGATGGGAGCTTATGCTCCCACTGGCACCAACGAGGGGGCACTATTCCTCTCACTAACCAACAATGGATCACTATATGTCACCTACCAGGCTGGAGGCCGAGGTGACGAGAGGGCCCCCCTTGCGGCTGAGAGCAGAGTACCCCTGGGGTTGGAGGGTGCTC
Source organism: Rana temporaria (assembly GCF_905171775.1). Lineage (NCBI taxonomy): Eukaryota > Metazoa > Chordata > Amphibia > Anura > Ranidae > Rana > Rana temporaria. The sequence goes on along the minus strand of NC_053500.1, from coordinate 63,212,181 downwards.
TGCCCAGAGATGCACGAGTTGCCTGCCGATAAAGCTGTCTGATGGTTCCAGAAGCGGACTCCCGGAGCAGAAAAGGTGTCACAGCCAATTATTCCCTGAAGGTACTGGCGGATTTTAGCAGGTGGATAAGCAGAGACATCGTCAAAAGCCAGGCCGGGAGTCAAGCGGGGGCAAACACAGGAAGTCAATCTGGAACATGCAAAAAGCATGTCCGTGAAAGAGAGAAGCCAGAGCAGGTCAGGGTAAGCCGGGTCGGTAACAGATAACAGGAGCAAGGAACACAGGATACAGAGCTGACGATAATCCAGCGATTTATGAGAGCAGTTGGAGTCCTTATATAGGCCAGAAAAACACAGCGTCCGAACGTTATCCATTGCTAAAGTATGTTCACCGTTACGCACCAATTGCTAATGCGCATGCGCGCATTAGCGCAGCCATGACGGGTATTGGCATATCGGCCAGTTCTTCTCCGTTTTCTTCCCTGACACTTTATCTCTCACTGACACCAAGGATGGGGCACTATACCTCCCACCTGCACCAACGATGAGGCACTATTCCTTTCACTGACACCTATGATGGTCTACCATTCCTCCTTCCATTGACCACAGATCATTTTCTACTCCCAGTGATTAGGGGTGAGCTTTGGGGTTGGATCGAACACATGTTCGGTACAAATTTTGCATATTCAGACTTTGGCAAACAGCCAAATTAAATAGGGCATTCAGCAAAACGGAACCTAAGCCTGCATTTAGCTGGAAGGGAAACATTTATCAGCGATCTTACTACTGTTGCTAAATATGACAGCGGGTTGTTAGGGAGCAAGTGGCTGCTGGAATCCTAACAACCATATCTCTGCCTAACCCATTTAGTTGTCAGCCCAGGATTCCAAGCGAAGATGCCAAAGTGTGACTACCCACCTCCCAGAGGCGTTGCAAGGGGGGTGCGGTCCGCACCGGGTGACACCATCCTGTTTTTTTTTTTTTCCTGTACCACCCCAGCCTGCCCTGTAACACCCCAGCCTGCCCTGTACCACCCCAGCCTGCCCTGTACCACCCCAAACAGCCCTATACCACCCCAGCCTGCCCTGTACCCCCCAAACAGCCCTGTACCACCCCAGCCTGCCCTGTACCACCCCAGCCTGCCCTGTACCACCCAGCCTGCCCTGTGCCACCACAGCCTGCCCTGTACCACCCCAGTCTGCCCTGTACCACCCCAAACTTTCCGATGCCACCCCAACTTGCCCTGTGCCACCCTAACTTGCCCTGTACCACCCCAATCTGCCCTATGCCTCCATAACTTGCCCTATACCTCCTCAACCTGCCCAATGCTACCCTAACTTGCCCTGTACCACCCCAACCTTTCCCATGCCATCCCAACTTGCCCTATGCCACCCTAACTTGCACTATACCACCCCAACCTGCCCTGTACTACCCTAACTTGCCCTATACCACCCCAACCTGCCCTATGCAACCCTTACTTGCCCTATACCACCCCAAACTACCCTATATCACCCCAACATGCCCTATACCACCTTAACCTGTCCTATACCACCCCACTACACCAACCTGCCACTATATCACTCTATACTACCCTAACCTGCCACTATACTGCCCTATACTATCATTTACAGGGGCTGGTTTGGGGTGTGCCCCATGCCCGTGCGCTGCCTGCTTGGTGCTGGGCAGCCTAGACAGAGGGGGGGTGACACCATGTTTTACCGCACCGGGTGACACCAACCCTAGTGACGCCACTGCCACCTCCCACAAGCTGAGAGGGAAGGAGTTTTCTATGCACATATCCAATGGTTAGGCCTGATATAGATTTAGAAAAAGATATATGGCAGATGATGGACTTTGAAGGCGTATTAAAAATTGAATATTTATTGAAAAAAGACATAAAAATTATTGAAAGACATAACATTTTCAAATAAGGCCGTTCCTAAGAATGCCTATGAACAGGAGAAAGTTAGCATGACATAGCACCTATCACCTAGGGTTACAATACATAAATAAAGGTGGAGGACTAGCAACCACTTCCTATTGGTAATTATAACAGAACCCTTGTGGTTTGCAGGAGGTAGAAATGTCATACGACGCTCAGCCCGCCATGTTGCGCGTTAAAACAAAACGCTTCTTCAGGAGCTTTAAAAACGAGTTATTCCAAATGTGGAAGACATAGGAGAGAAGATACAGGCAGAGGGTGTATCAATAATAATAAATGCAGGCAGATGCACAGGGTATATGGTTCTTTTCTTACTCCAGACAGATCCAATTCATATAAATAAATAAACATAAACTCTGGTAGGAATCCTTAGTTGGGATATTACCCAGAAGTTTAGTACTGGGAAAGGTACATTCAAAGTATCTGCTTACTAGTAGGTATTGGTAGTGATTAAACTCATGGAGTAGAGATGAACATTCCCATTAGTTGGAAAATTAGGGGACACACTTCTCCAAAATCAGCATCATTGGTAGTGTTGCATCCATAAATATCCTCCGCCCGTGGTGACAGTCTCAGCTTCCATAGGAGCCGATATAGGACACAAAATAAAAGGCCTAAGTTTTGGTCTGAGGTTGAGATCCTGGAGTTCTGTTTTAGAGCATACCTTCCTAAATGAACATACAGTTGGAGTAAAATACAGATATTTTATCCCAGAAATCAGGGATAGAAAACAGGGAAAGTTTAATAATAAAAAAGGCTAAAGCAAACATTTCATACTTACACATGTACAATGCATTAACATGAATTCTGTTGCGTGTTAATGTGCGCTGGGTTAACATGAAACAAAAAATAGTTGCACTATCTCTTTAAATTATAACATGTGAAAAAGTACATAAAACTAAATTGTATATAATATTAAAGTCTAAAAGGTTCTTGTGCCATATGACCCAACGTGATGCCACTGGTGACAGTCCACCATGTGAGAGAAAAGAATCTTCAGTGATCCAACACCACACTAAGACCCCATTCACACCTAAAGCGTTTTGTAGCTTGAAGCCTGAAGCTACAAAACGCTGGAGGGGAAAAAATCTATTATTGTCTATGAAGCGCGACAAGAAACGCTGCAAAAATCGCGGAAAACGCTACGCTCAGGTGTGAATTCAGCCTAACACATCAGCTTCTTTCCAGATGATATAATCCCTTAAGCTTGAAGTCATTAGGGCTTGTGCCTTCAAACCACCAGAAACTATTAAGAAGGGATGTCAACAGCTTTCCAGCACTCCAACGCATAATCCCTCATTTGTATGGTTATTTATGGGTGTTAGGCACCTTTAAATGTTGTAATCTGTGCACCGCCACTCAAAACAGAGTGTAGCCACAGGTACCAAAGAGGAAACATAAGGAAACTATAGTGCATTAGCCTCCAATCTCAGAGGACGTCTGTTATGGAGAAACATGTCGGGCGGAGCTAGAGTGTGATGTCATTACGCACCAGTGCACTGAATGTTCCCACAGCCATGCTTCTGTATACCGCATTTCTTTTCATTTTACATGTAAGTGCAATTAACCTTTTACTAAAATAAGTTTATTTGCAATATTATGCTACACGACTCCTCTCTTTTTGGGCCTAATGTACATGGTTACTGGAGATTCTTGTGTGGAGTAAAGATCAAGGCGATGTATTCTTGTTGTGGGGACACCACTGTTGTATCTTGCTGACAAGGTCACTGAGCTACTTGGATGCTTGATGGTGGGAGTGTCAGCCATCCCGGAGAGATAAACCCAAAATTTAAGATTTTACCCTGTCTGACAAGAGGCATTATTTTCTGAGGAACACCTTCTTTGCACTGGAACATCTTTATACTTTTTGAGCACAGAGCACTTTGAAGGCACATGGGCACTTTTTTATATTTTTTAGTGATTTAAATGAATACTTGAGTTTATGAAGCTTTCACTAAATTTCTATATGTATTTTTTCATCATGTGCACTGACGTGTAATGCTAATCATATGTATTTGTTTGTTAATATATATACAGCCCTCAAAAATTTCACTCGCTTGCTCGCATTTTGCGAGTGGAATTTAGTGCAGGGTGAGTGAGGAGCGGGGGTGAACCAAGCTGACAGTTTCCTGGCTGAAGCGATCAGCCAATAAACTGTCAGCCGAAGGACACAGAGAGCGGCAGGGCTGGACTGCCCTGGCGCCACTTTGAGCCGAGGCTGCAGCGCTCTCTTTCTCCTCCTCTTGTATCACACACACAGCGGGCATCTTCCGCTGTGTGTCATGGAGCTGGGTCTTTGTTTGGCGGCACAGTGTGATAAGGTCCCGCTCCCCTAGATCGGCTAATGTGATAGTAGATTTAATCAGTGTTCTGCCTATCACATTAGCCGGTCTAGGGGGGCGGGACCTTGTCACAATGGGCACAGTAATGTTGAAAGTGATGGGGCACAGTAAGGCTGCAAGTGATGGGGAACAGTAAGGCTGCAAGTGATGGGGCACAGTAAGGCTGCATTGATGGGGCACAGTAATGCTGCAAGTGATGGGGCACAGTAATGTTGCAAGTGATTATGATGGGGCACAGTAATGCTGCAAGTGATGGGGCACTGTAATGCTGCATTGATGGGGCACAGTAAGGCTGCATTGATGGGGCACAGTAAGGCTGCATTGATGGGGCACAGTAAGGCTGCATTGATGGGGCACAGTAAGGCCTCGTACAGACGACCAGACATGTCCGATAAAAACGGTCTGCGGACCGTTTTCATCGGACATGTCCGCTGGGATCATTTGGTCTGATGTGTGTACACACCATCAGACCAAATTCCCCACGGACAGAATACGCGGTGACGTGGCGGCGACGTGGAGGCGACGATGACGCTGTGACGTGCGCGCACCAGGAAGTTCAATGCTTCAATCACTTCGACGCATGCGTGGGATTTCGGGCCAGCGGACATGTCCGGTGAGTCGTACTGACCATCGGACATGTCCGACGGACAGGCTTCCAGCGGAAAATTTTCTTAGCATGCTAAGAAACTTTTGTCTGCTGGAAACCTGTCCGCTAGGCCGGGAAACTGTTCCGGACGGACCAGTTTCTGCGGACATGTTCGGTCGTGTGTACAAGGCCTAAGGCTGCATTGATGGGGCACACTGAGGCTGCGTTCATGAGCATACTGAGGCTGCACAGTACTGATATGCTTTATGTTACTATTGTTAATGTTGTTAATATTTATTTTTGGAACGTAACTCTGCTTAAAATATTTAACAGTGTAATTTCATGAGATAATTTACAAGATCGTGTTTAGGGGCGGAATTAGGGGTGGGGCAGGGGAGGTGTTGGGTGGGGCAACTGGTGGCAAGTAACTCTTAAGGCCTGGCTAGTGGCTCAGGACTTAAAATTTTGAGCCCTGTATAAATATATATATATATCATGAGCCATAGTGCATTAACCTTTAAAAGCACAATTTATTATATTAATAATACTCACAACCTGCTTTTAGACCGTAGAGACCGGGTTCTATTTACAGATACTGGAGCATTGGCGTAATGTGCTCAGTGCGGACGTGAAAGATGCTCTTTTCCAATTTACAGGTAACCTGGTTCTTGTACCCCTCCCCCCCATCTTTCCCTCCCCCTCTCCCTTCCCTTCTCTCCTACTATCCATTCCTTTCCTGGTATTCTCTATAAGTTAGAAGTTTTTTTTCCTTTCTTTCCTTTTGTTTACATATGGTTGGTAACTGAGAAACTCCTGCCGGACTGCTGAGGGCTGTTAACTCACATAGCACTAGGACCCACGGGACAGACCCCAGATTTCCTGGGGGTGCTGGCAGTTCCATCTGGGCATGTGTCATTGCTTTTTGGTATCCCTGGTGTGCAGGGGCTGGGGCGCGGCTAGATGGAGGCCATTGGGCCCCCCCTACCCCTGTCGCGGACCACAGGACCATGCTCCCTACACGCTTTTGTTGGCAGCCCACCTCCAGTCTATTTTTGGGGCGGGGGTTGTTCCTGGGTTGGATTATATGCTTTTTGTACCCCCTCCTTACCTTCATAACCTTCTCAACATTGTACTGTTGCCCCTCCCTTTGGGCTCACTATGTATTGCATCATACTTAGGAATGCTGAACTTTTTCGACTGAGCTATTGTTAACGTTGCTCTTGTTCTCCCCTTTCCTTTTAAGTTTTTTTGCCATTTGTTTTTTCTTGGTTTTGTTTCTTTTTGTGTGTGTCTTTGCCCAACATGATCACTGAACGATAATCACTTTACGACCCTGCGTGGTCGATTGTCTTGTGCCTTATAATCTGTTGGGCATGTCTTGTCATTTGTTATCTCGAAATAAATACTGATTATACAATTTTTTTTTTAATAATTACTATTACAGCAGATGAAATGAAAAGCATGGCGCTAAAAACTAAAAAGGCTCCGTCTGATGGGTTTCGTCATAGCAGACGTCTTCAGGGGACAGTAATAACGTTTTCTAGCAGTTTTTGTTGCCGTCTGTCTGTATTTTCATGGACAGTTTGTAAAAAACACCAATTGCACTCAAGTCCATGGACATGTCTACAGTCTCTAACCCTCTCTTGTAGCATGCTTGTAGCCTCTGATCATCTCCTGTACATTGTCTGCGGTCTCTAACTCTTTCTTGTAGCATGCCTGTAGTCTCTGATCATCTCCTGTAAAATATATAGTAAATTCTAATAAGCAAATGTATAAATTCTTATTAATTACTAAAGCAGCGCTAGTTGTCACTAAAAACTGTGACCCCTCTTTTCTATGACCAGGCATAAAAGAAAATGTTTTCGAGATAAAAGAATGTAAGCAAGAGTCCAGTGAAAGAAGTGTTCTTAACCACTTAACCACTTAACATCCGCCCGATGGCGGGCGGAATGCTCTATTGTTCCGACAGGACGTCATATGACGTCCTGTCATTTAAAGTGGGGGTTCACCCAAAAAAAATGTTTTAACATTAGATTGAGGCTAATTACTGGAGGCAGAATCGGTGTGTTTTTTTTTAAATCAATGCAGTACTTACCGTTTTAGAGATAGATGTTCTCCGCCGCTTCCGGGTATGGTCTTCGGGACTGGGCGTTCCTATTTGATTGACAGCCTTCCGACGGTCGCATACAGCGTGTCACGAGTTGCCAAACATCGGTGCGGCTCTATACGGCGCCTGCGAACCGACGTTTGGCTACTTTCGGAAACTGGTGACGCGCTGTATGCGACGGTCAGAAAGGCTGTCAATCAAATAGGAACGCCCAGTCCCGCAGCCCATACCCGGAAGCGGCGGAGAACATCTATCTCTAAAACGGTAAGTACTGCATTGATTTTAAACAAAACACCCGATTCTGCCTCCATTAATTAGCCTCAATCTAATGTTAAAAATAGATTTTTTGGGTGAACCTCCACTTTAAAGCCTCTAGGGCGCGCGCACCCGTCGCGTCACTGGGAACACAGTGCGTGTGCCCGGCGGCCGCGATGGCCGCCGGGCACCCGCGATTGCCCAGTAACTAAGCAGGGACGTGGAGCTCTGTGTGTAAACACAGAGCTCCACGTCCTGTCAGGGAGAGAGGAGACCGATCTGTGTCCCTTGTACATAGGGACACAGATCGGTCACCTCCCCCAGTCACCCCCCTCCCCCTACAGTTAGAACACACCCAGGATACACATTTAACCCCTTCCCCGCCCCCTAGTGGTTAACCCCTTCCCTGCCAGTCACATTTATACAGTAATCAATGCATATTTATAGCACTGTTCACTGTATAAATGTGAATGGTCCCAAAAATGTGTCAAAAGTGTCCGATGTGTCCGCTATAATATCGCAGTCCCGAAAAAAAAACGCAGATCGCCGCCATTCCTAGTAAAAAAAAAATTAAAAAAAAATCATTATGTCCCCTATTTTGTAGGCAATATAACTTTTGCGCAAACCAGGTGATTGCGATTTTTTTTTTTACCAAAAATCTGTAGAAGAATACGTATCGGCCTAAACTAAGAAAAAAATATATATTTTTTTTTAAAAAATGGGATATTTATTATAGCAAAAAGTAAAAAATATTGTTTTTTTTTTAAATTGACGCTCTTTTTTTTTTTTATAGCCCAAAAAATAAAAACCGCACAGGCGATCAAATACCACCAAAAGAAAGCTCTATTTGTGGGGAAAAAAAGGACGTCAATTTTGTTTGGGAGCCATGTTGCATGACCGCGCAATTGTCAGTTAAAGCGACGCAGTGCCGGAAGCTAAAATCTCGTCTGGGCAGGAAGGGGGTGTATGTGCACAGTAGGCAAGTGGTTAAAAAAATGGTGAGCTCTCTGCTGCAGGTGACATCAAACGTGCACACTCCACCCTTCAGACGTCTCATGTCAATCTCCCCTCAAGGGAATGTACTCACCAGATGGTAGAGTTCAACAGGCTCTGAATCTCTGCTCCATCTGAATTCCTCCAACAGCAGCTGATCAGCGCGCTATGCTCAGTCATGCAGTTAAAAAATCGCCTTGAATCTAATGTGCTGCCCGGTACACAAAACTCTCAGGCACCCATCCACTGGGGAAACGTTTGGAGCTTCTTGGGTGACGACAGCGCTCCGCCCTACGTCCTTTCGTAAAATATTTTAACTGCATGACTGAGCATAGCGCGCTGATCAACTGCTGTTTTTTTGGAGTTGGAGGAATTCGGACGGAGCAGAGATTCAGAGCCTGTTGAACTCTACCATCTGGTGAGTACACTCCCTTGAGGGGAGATTGACAGGAGACATCTGAAGGGTGGAGTGTGCACGTTTGATGTCACCTGCAGCAGAGAGCTCACCATTTTTTTAAGAACACTTCTTTCACTGGACTCTTGCTTACATTCTTTTATCTCGAGAACATTTTCTTTTATGCTTGGTCATAGAAAAGAGGGGTCACAGGGCCAGATCCACAAAAGGGATACGACGGCGTATCTACTGATACGCCGTCGTATCCCTGTTTCTATCTTTAGAACTGATCCACAGAATCAGTTTCCAAAAGATAGGGAGAAGATCCGACATGTGTAAGGGACTTACACTGTCGGATCTTAGGATGCAGTACCGCATTTGCCGCTGGGGGCATTTCGAGTCGAAATGCCGCTTCGGGTATGCAAATTAGCACTTACGGAGATCCACAAAGCTTTTCAGCTTTGTTTTTCTCCGTAAGTATTAGTTTGCAAACGTAAAATTAGGGCTGCTTTTACAAGGCCTAAACTGTTTAGACCTTGTAAAAGTAGACCCTTCTATCCCGCATCGCCGTCTTTTTTTTTTCAATTTTTTTTTTTTCCGCCGCAACTCGTATTTTTTTTTTACGCCCGTCGCGATTCTCAAAACCCGGCGCAACGTAAAACCGCGCTAAGAAAATGATGTCATGAGCATGCGCAGTACGGCCGGCGCGGGAGCGCGCCTAATTTAAATGGGACTTGCCCCATTTGAATAGGAACGCCTTGCGCCGGCCAGATTTAAGTTACACAGCCGAAAATTTTGAGGTAAGTGCTTTGTGGATCGGGCACTTAGGTAGAAATTTTCCGGCCGTGTAACTTAAATTGAAAAATTTACATTGCGCCGGGTTTTTGTGGATCTGGCCCACAGTTTTTAATGACAACTAGCGCTGCTTTAGTAATTAATAAGAATTGATGTATTTATTTGCTTTTTAGAATTTACTATATATTTTGATGTTTTGAAGTTTTAAGCGGCTGCTGACAAATCTTATTGAATGATAAATGGTAACATTTAATCATTATTGTTCTGTTACAAATACCTTTAGCCCATAGCGCCGAGATAGTGGAATTAGGCCTGTATCTTCACTATTTGTTTATATCTCCTGTACATTGTCTGCATTCTCTAACTCTCTCTTGTAGCATGCCTATAGTCTCTGATCATCTCCTGTTGCAATAATGGGATATTTGGTAGCCTCCTACTACATTGAATAAACTTCATATTGTGTGCGACCCTATAGTGATGTCAGGGGCCAGTCTAGAGGCCCCTATATTAGGTATGTTGGGGTCTCTGTCAGCTCTTCATTGCCATTAAGGTCCCTATTGAGGAGATTCCCCCTCACTTTCTATGTGCTCTCTGTACTTTTCTGTCATGGTGACAACCATCCATCCTATTTCCTGTAAGGCATCACCATGACAGGAAGTGACAAAAAAAATTACTGCAATGGTGTCACAGACTAAAATAAAAATTTGATAAAAGCTCTGACACTTACCAACGCTAATAAAAACTGAAAAAAAAAATGTCTAGCATTGAGCTTTAAGAACAGGCACCCTAAAGTTTGGGCTAGTAACTCTTTTCCTGTGCGCCCCTCCGAAACTAGTTTCACGTTGTATCCATGGACTTAGCATTCCTGATTTCATGGCTAAACTCCACTTTGTCACCACGGCATGTCTAAAGCCCTGTACACACGATCAGTCCATCCGATGAGAACGGACTGAAGGATCGGTTAACCGAAGAAGCTGACTGATGGTATGATGTGCCTACACACCATCAGTTAAAAAAACGATCGAGTCTAACGCGGTGACGTAAAACACAACGACGTGCTGAGAAAAATGAAGTTCAATGCTTCCAAGCATGCGTCGACTTGATTCTGAGCATGCGCGGGTTTTTAACCGATGCTTTTGCATACTAACCGTCGGTTTTGACCTATCGGTTAGGCGTCCATCGCTTCAATTTTAAAGCAAGTTCCTTCAGTCTGCTTTCATCGGTTTAGACCAGACCTGGGCAAACTACGGCCCGCGGGCCGTATACGGCCCGGCGGACCTTTTAATCCGGCCCACCCCCGCCGCCGAAATCGCCGCTGCCACGTTAATCACCGCGGCGGGGAACATTACAGACAGCGTTCGTTTGAACAGCTGTTTTCCCCGCCGCGCATAGACACTCCCCCTTGGACGGATCTGTCCAATCGCGAGCAAGGGGGAGTCACATAGACACTCCCCCTTGCTCGTGATTGGACAGATCCGTCCAAGGGGGAGTGTCAAACAGCTGTTCAAACGAACGCTGTCTGTAATGTTCCCCGCCGCGGTGATAACAGTAGGCAGGGCCGGGAGGGGTCACTGTGCCCATCACACGCAGCCACTTGTGCCAACACATGCAGCCACTTGTGCCAACACATGCAGCCACTTGTGCCAACACACGCAGCCACTGTGCCACCATAAATTGTCGCCACTGTGCCAATCACACGCAGCCACTGTGCCATCAATTGTTGCCACTGTGCCCATCACACGCAGCCACTGTGCCATCAATTGTCGCCACTGTGCCCATCACACGCAGCCACTGTGCCATCAATTGTCGCCACTGTGCCCATCAAACGCAACCACTGTGCCATCACACGCAGCCACTGTGCCATCACATGCAGCCACTGTTTAATCAATTGTTATTGATTAAACAGTGGCTGCCTGTCCCCAGCGTCTGTCCCCCTCCTGTGTCATGTCCCCAGCGTCTGTCCCCCTCCTGTGTCATGTCCCCAGCGTCTGTCCCCCTCCTGTGTCATGTCCCCAGCGTCTGTCCCCCTCCTGTGTCATGTCCCCAGCGTCTGTCCCCCTCCTGTGTCATGTCCCCAGCGTCTGTCCCCCTCCTGTGTCATGTCCCCAGCGTCTGTCCCCCTCCTGTGTCATGTCCCCAGCGTCTGTCCCCCTCCTGTGCCATGTCCCCAGCGTCTGTCCCCCTCCTGTGCCATGTCCCCAGCGTCTGTCCCCCTCCTGTGTCATGTCCCCAGCGTCTGTCCCCCTCCTGTGTCATGTCCCCAGCGTCTGTCCCCCTCCTGTGTCATGTCCCCAGCCTCTGTCCCCCTCCTGTGTCATGTCCCCAGCCTCTGTCCCCCTCCTGTGCCATGTCCCCAGCCTCTGTCCCCCTCCTGTGCCATGTCCCCAGCCTCTGTCCCCCTCCTGTGTCATGTCCCCAGCCTCTGTCCCCCTCCTGTGTCATGTCCCCAGCCTCTGTCCCCCTCCTGTGTCATGTCCCCAGCCTCTGTCCCCCTCCTGTGTCATGTCCCCAGCCTCTGTCCCCCTCCTGTGCCATGTCCCCAGCCTCTGTCCCCCTCCTGTGTCATGTCCCCAGCCTCTGTCCCCCTCCTGTGTCATGTCCCCAGCCTCTGTCCCCCTCCTGTGTCATGTCCCCAGCCTCTGTCCCCCTCCTGTGTCATGTCCCCAGCCTCTGTCCCCCTCCTGTGTCATGTCCCCAGCCTCTGTCCCCCTCATGTGTCATGTCCCCAGCCTCTGTCCCCCTCCTGTGCCATGTCCCCAGCCTCTGTCCCCCTCCTGTGCCATGTCTATAACAAGTACTCGCACCAGTTTTCCAACAATGATATTTACTGCTTTTTATAAAGAAATACAATTGATTTTATGCAGTATTGAGTTTAGCCTTTTGGCCCGGCCCTCCAAAATATTTTTAGTTTCTCATGTGGCCCCATCGAAAAAATAATTGCCCACCCCTGGTTTAGACTGATCGTGTGTACAAGGCCTAACCCTTATAGGCCACTGTCATTGGGTGGAGAGTGTCAGGTGGGTGAAGCTTCCAACCAAAGTCAGGAATGTCAAGGCCTTAATGGCAAGGTAAAAAATAGGATAAGAGGCGCATATCAAGAAGGTTTTTATTATACTAAAGGTAATACAAGATGCCATGTGAAACCTGCTGTTTGGAGGGTCTTAAAATGGCTCAATTTATGGATTTATCTTTGTCTAAAACTTTCTATTTTGGAAGAAAATAATTCAACATGGTGCGATGTATTTTTGAACAGATTTGTGTCAAAAGGGCAAACCTACGCTTATTGAGCAGTCATGTACTGCTACATGACACGCGTCAGGCAGCCCCTACAACATTTTTGAAATGATTATTCCATTAGGCAGCCTGAAGACATCAGATGGCGACCAGGCGTGCATGCACAGTCTGGCGGTCAGGCAGTCTTTCTTAGAAAAGATCATTATGCACGCATTCACATTTATAAAATACATAATGCAAATGTGCGCACCTGTGAAGGAGGGGAGGGGAACACTCTGCAAACATCCCCAGCACACAGTGGTGTACCTAATATATTTGTCATCAGATTGGATTATTTTTATAACCCCCCTCCCCTCTTCTATATGTCAAAACTTTTCTCATTATTGATCATGAAACTAAATTAATATTAATAATGGATGGAATAGACAGTGATATTTTTCTTTATCTGAAAGTCATACATATAATCATGCCACTAAAAAGAGTAAAAAATAAACAAAATTAAAGCTTTTAAGAAGCACACATATGTAGGCAACAAATGGGCAATTATGATAACATGTGGGTAACAAATGACCAACAGTGACTATATGTGGGCAAGAAATGGGTAAATTGTTACAATAAGCAGGCAACAAACATGGTATCTTTACTATAACTGTGCAACAAATGGGCAAATGTTACAATAGGTAGACACCAAACAGGGTCTCTTTATAATAACCAAGCAACAAATGGGCAATTGTTACAATAAGCAGGCAACAAACAGGATTTCTTTACTATAACTGAGTAACAAATTGGTAATTGTTACAATAAGCAGGCAACAAACAGGGTCTCTTTACTATAACCAAGCAACCTGAGGGAGGAGGGGGATTAGCAGCAAGGATGGGAAGTGTTATCATAATGGAGGATTTTAATTATCCAGACATAGCCTGGGTGGAGGGAACCACGCATTCGTCGAAGGCTAGTCAGTTCCTAAATGTCTTGCAGGACAATTTCATGGTACAGATGGTAGATGCACCAACTAGAAATAAAGCATTACTGGATCTACTGATTACCAACAATACAGACCTGATCACGGATGTAGGAAATACAGGGAAGTTTAGGAAACAGCGATCACAGGTCAATTGGCTTCAGTATAAACCACACAAATAGGAAACACAAGGGGAATACAAAGACTGCATTTCAAAAGAGCCAACTTCCCTAAACTACGAACCTTGCTAGAAGGCATGAATCGGGATAAAATCTTAGGAACAAAGAACACGGAGGAGAGATGGGTTTGCTTTAAGAGCATATTAAATAAGGGCATTAGCCAATGCATCCCATTGGGTAAAAAAATTTAAAGAGAGAACAAAAGTCCTGGATGGCTTAACTCCAATGTACAGCATTATAGAGAAATTCCATTAAAACACAAATAATAGAACTGTCACAATACCACCACAATCAACTTTAGTTATACAAATATCAAACATTTTTAAATTGACCCTTTTAAAACCACATATTTAAAAGATTCATGCACATATATTTGCTCTTACAGTCCATTCATATACAGATATCATCTATATTCCATACAAATGGTTCCAGTGGCAATTTTGATCAAGAAGATGATGATTGAAATTTCCATATACAACGTGTTTCCAGGGTCAGTGCCTACTTCTGACCTGTCATTCTACAGGAACGATAGATATGTTCATCTGTCTGAGATAACATCAAAATTCCCATGCATTTAAACCAAAATACAGAAGACACCTCCATGGATAAGTAGGCCCAGATGCCAAGACACAAACCAGGAGAGGAGGAGACCTTCAATACCAGAGTGGGAATTTGGCAAACAGCACTTGATGAAATGTATTCCCACTTATGTCCTCCATTGTGCACACTCCAAGTAGTAGCAAAGATTTCTCCAGCCTCAATCCACGTGCAGTGGTTTTGCTTAGGTGGTCAGTGGGTAAATGCCACTGGCTCTGCGGAGTAGCCTCCAAAACCATACAGGCAGAGTGCACCCTTGGCACCCTGTAGCTGGCTGTACCTGGGGCTGGGTGCATCCACTGCCCTAAGTATGCGACTGCAAACATCAGTGTGCCCAAGGCGAAAATGATAGCAACTAGCCAGGGTATAAACATTCTGGCCAATTAACTTTTCTTTGAGAAGGCTTGGGTATAAATGGGTTTAAAAACATACAACCATTCTCCGATCTAACTGTAAATGGCTGCATCAGACAAATGTTCTATAATTGTGCATATGCACCTTTAGATCTGTCTCCACTTTTAAAATAATAGGACAGAAACATCATTCCTTATTTAACAATCTGTTTTTTGATGATGTAGTTTACAAAAAAAAGTATTGTTGTGTAAAAGGCCAACAGATAAATAGTCTAGATTTATAGGTGCCTTAAAGGGATTGTAAACCTACGTGTTTTTTCACCCTATGGTATCCTATGCCTTAAAGGAGTTGTAAAGGAAAAAAAATGTTTGCCTAAAATTAATGTCTGCAAGGTAGACAGAATAGTGTAATGATTCTGTTAAAAAACAAGTAAATACCTATTAAATTCCTTCATCTATATCACCTCCGGCATTCTAGTTTCTGTTCTCTCATTCACTTCCTGGTTTGCATCGTTTGTTCATGTAAGAACTACATTTCCCAGTACGAATTGCGGCACGCCCAGTAATTCACACCTCCTTGAGGTCTCTAACACGTAGAGAACGTCCTGCCGCACAGATGTAGTTCCCAGGAGGGGGTGAGCACGTCACTGACCACCGCAGTCAGGGCAGGACTTAGGGTGGTGGGGGCCCCTGGGCTTGAGTGTTGAAGGGGCCCCCTGGAGCCGAGAATTGGGGGGGATCGAAGTTGTTGAGCGGGGGGGGGGCGAATTGAAGTTGTTGAGCGGGGGGGAGCGCATTAAAGTTGTTGAGCGGGGGGGATTTTGCAGTTGTTGAGGGGGGGAGTGCCTCTCACCTGTGCCAACAGCCGGGGCCACAGACTGTCATTAGCCCGGCTCTCTGCTTTCTTCCCTTCAGCAGCCACAGTCCTCCACACACCGCTCCGGTTCCTCCTGCTTCCGTGCTGCCTCCTCTTGCAGTGCGGGAAAATTAACCCTTTTGCGGGCCTTCGGGAAGAAGCTGTCTGTGCGGGAAAGTCCCACAGAATCCGTGCGTGTTTGGAGGTATGCGCAGGGCCGCCATCAGGAATTTTGGGGCCCCTTGCACAGCTTAAGGCATGGGCCCCCTGAAGCAGAGAACCTAGGGGGGGTGGGGGTGCTGCCGCCTGAAATTGAGAAGCGTGGGGGCTGCCGCAAATTGAGAAGCGGGGGGGCCTTTACAAAAAAAAGAAGAAATAAAGAAGAAAACAAATATATATAAATATATGTAGCCATCCGGGGCACTGGGGACCTCTGGGCCTTTTAATAAAAAGAAAAAATAAACCTCTGGGCCCTTTAATAATAAAAAAAAAAAACATTTATAAAAAATACATAAAAAAAGGGAGGTTGCCAAACCCGGGGGCCCTGGGGACCTCTGGGCCCCTGGGAACCTCTGGGCCTTTTAATAAAAAATAAAAAAATAAACAAAAATAAACATTTATAAAAAAAATAAAAAAGGGGGGGTTGCCAAATGGGGCCCTGGGGACCTCTGAGCCCTTTAATAAAAAAAAAATATATATATATATAAAAAAAAAAAAAAAAAAAGGTGGGTTGCCATCTGGGGGCCCTGGAGACCCCTGGGCCCTTTAATAATAATAATAAAATATATATATATATATATATATATATATATATATATATACATATATATATATATATATATATATATATACATATACATATATATATATAATATATATAAAAATAAAAAATATATAAAAAAAACATTTTTTTACAAAAAATAAATAAAAAAAAGGGGGGTTGCCATCCGGGGCCCTGGAGACCCCTGGGCCCTTTAATAATAATAATAAAAAAAAATATATATATATATATATATATATATATATATATATATATATATATATATACACATATACATATATATATATATATTATATATATAAAAATAAAAAATATATAAAAAAAACATTTTTTTACAAAAAATAAATAAAAAAAAGGGGGGTTGCCATCCAGGGCCCTGGAGACCCCTGGGCCCTTTAATAATAATAATAAAATATATATATATATATATATATATATATATATATATTATATATATAAAAATAAAAAATATATAAAAAAAAACATTTTTTTTCAAAGAATAAATAAAAAAAGGGGGGTTGCCGTCCGGGGCCCTGGGGGCCTCTGGGGACCTCCGGACCCCTAAAAAAAAAAAAAAAAAAAAAAAAAAAAAATTTTTTTTTTTTTTTTTTTTTTTTTAAAGGGGGCCCCCTATTGGGTGGGGCCCCTGGGCTTGAGCCCAGTCAAGGCCAATGGTAAGTCCGGCCCTGACCGCAGTAAACCCTCCCATCACGGTGGTCAGTAAAATCAGACAAGCAGGAAGTGAACAGAACAGAGAAGAAATAGAGCAACTTCTGAGCAAAAACGAACAATGAGGAAGTGAAAAGAGGAATGTCTGCAGGTAAAGGATGCTTATTATGAAACATTTTTTTTCCCTTTACAACCCCTTTAAGGTGAAAAAACACCTTGCGGTGTCTCGCCTCCCAGCCCCCCCCCCCCCCCCGGTTTACTTACCTGAGCCCCAAATTTCCGTGGGCGCATCCCTGCCGCCCTTCTCTCCACAGAGTCCTGGCTTTGATTGATTAGATTGATAGCAGCACAGCCATTGGTTCCTGCTGCTGTCAATCAAATCCAATGATGCAGGCATCGGGGGGCGGGGCCGAGTCATAAACTATGGACGCGAGTGTATGACACAGGAGCGCGCCCGCAAGGTAACCCCCTTGGGAGAGAGCTTCCCAGAGGGGGTATCTAATGTGGGGAGGAGCCATGGGACCCCAGAAGACGTGGATTGGGGCCACTGTGCAAAACGAACTGCACAGTGGAGGTAAGTATAACATGTTTGTTATTTAAAAAAAAAAAAAAAAACAGAACCGTCACTTTAAAGCTGTCTTTCTGTGCATTGGTTCACTTCTCTCCATGAATTGAGATAAACAGTCCAGTCTACAAATAATGATGTGTCAACTGTGGATGGTACATTTTAAATCCTTGCAGCAGGTTTCATAAACAAAGGGCATATTAAAAAAGTTTTTTTTTTTTTTTTTTTTTAAATGTTATCAATTAAAAATACTTAAACGTTTTTGCTACTTTTAAAGCGGTATTAAAACAAAAATCAAAAATGTAATATATTGCGACACCTCAATGGCGCGCTCGTGCACGTGAGGAGGCGCGCGCGTAGGTGGGGGGTGTGAGGAGTTGTGAACCAGCTGGAGATGAGGCGACTCGCGTTCGTGGAGGAGAAGGACAGCCAGCTGATCCCGCATGCACGCCGCACAGTACACGCTGACCTCGGGAAGTGAAGGGGGGACATCCGCAGCACGGCGGGGACGGCTCTCCGCTCGGTCTGTGCTCCCACTACCCGCTCCGTGTCGGAACGACTATGCAGGAAACAGCTGGGAGACGGGGGAGACGATGAAAGGAGCTAGCTGCTGACTGCGCAGGAACGCGAGAAAGGAGGGTGAATACACCTACCCGTCACCATCACCACCGGAGATAAGGTCGTTTTTTTTTTTTTCCTTTGATTATTTCCCTCTCTATTGTCAGTTGGACAACTGGAAAGTGTCATCTCCTTGCCCCCAGATGATTGGGAGAAGGAGGCAAGAAAGAGGACCCCCAGGATTGAGTTTCTTTAAAAGACATTGATAAAGCATTTAGAACACTTCTGAAGGGAAAAAAAAATCTTCCCCAAATACTGTTGGGTAAACCTGCTGCAAACCAAGGGGGAAGCAAATGCACACTGAATCTAAGAAAGGGTCAAACAGATAATCTGTCAGCTGTGCAAATTTAGACTGTATCACCCAAGGAGCCCTGGATTAAGGGGCTTATATTGTTGGATCAAGGGGTTTAAATGAACAGGGGGAGTGAAATCTCTATATAACACCCAAAAAAAAAAAAACCTTTCTTTCTGGTGCAAACAGGTATTAGATTGGCACAAGAAATAACACAGATATCCCTTTGTGCTTTTGGGTACTCATAGAGAGCAGCAGCGCGTGCCTCTGAGGAATCTCTGGGGGGGGGGGAGGTATTTATTTATCTATCTATTTTTTTTCCCTCTCTTTTCCTTTTTTTTTTTTTTTTTCTCCCAACATATGAAAAGGTGTAAATGAATTATTAACACAGGCGGAGATTTAGCGTACATGAGACCCCGACGGTTAGTCCGATATACCTCCACTTACCCAGCTGACTGAGATGTGGACATATCTAAAAACACATTTAAAAATCTGAACATTCACCGCAGGGACATCAGAGGAAGCTATAAGATCATATAGAGAAGCAGATACTGCCGAGCTGAGGATCTCGGCCGAAGGGAACAGAGGACAAAATAATACTAAGCCATAAGTAGCGGCCTGGGGGGGAAAACTGTGAAGTACCCGTCAGCTTGGGCAGTGGCTTGCCACAGTGTAATACCCAGGATTGTCTAAGCATACTCCCCCGAAAGGCCGACAGGGACAGGGAGGAATAAGAAAAGGGGAAAACACATAAATAAAAGTTGCTGGGGTAACCCCCCCCTATGCTGTATGCACAAAGGAGTCACCCCGCCAAGACGTATCTGCCTTTATTGATTAAAGGGAAAATTAATTAAGAGCCCCTCGGAGTTACCAGTACCCATAAAAAAAAAAAAAAATATATAAAATAAAAAACAACCCAGGGTTATTCCGAAAACTCGGGACGCTACATACTATCCTATACCCCTCGCGTATATTATCACACAAACAGAAAGGGGGAGGAGTCCAACCCCATTGAGACTGCTCAAGGAGAGAAGAGATAGTCGGGACGAGAACAGAAAGGGGGTTGCTGTGTATGGAGAGGAGGTAGGAGGAAGTCAAGCTGGGGAAAAGAATAAGGAGAAGAGAAAACAACAACATGAACAGGATGGCAAGTAGGTCTACGAAGGGGGGACCCCCAACAACCCCAAGCAACACAAGTACAACAAGCTCTATTAGACCATTTATGACTAAAGGAGACAGCCCCAAAATTCAGAGTGCACAGGGAACAACGAAACATCCACAACAAGTAAACAAAGAAAAAAAGCTGGAAAATAAGAAACCCCAGGGGGGCAACATCAGCGAAACATCTTTGGAGATTAGAGAGGAAGGCACTACAGAACATAGATCTGAAAGCTGTAGGACAGAGGAACAAGGCACAGACTTGCAATTCCCATCAAAAGGAGAAATGGCAGAGATGCTGTCAAGAATGGAAATAGCGATCAGGAGTGAAATAAAGGGGGAAATACAGAACTTACGGACAGATCTGGGCCATCTGTTTTGCAGGATCGAAACAATTGAAGAGCGAACAGAGAAGCAAGAACAAGAAGTAAAAATAATAAAGGATCAAATCGATCAGACTCAATTGCAACAGAGACTTATCCTGTATAAAATAGAAGATCAGGAAAATAGAAGTCGAAGACAAAATCTGAGGATAAGATCAATACCAGAGGAGAGGGGAGAGGATCTAAGGAAAATAATGCAGAAAATATTCAATCCCCTGATGGAAAGACCTGTAGAAGATCAAATAAGGATCGAAAGAGTACACAGAATCGGGAACCCGTTAAGAGGGAGCTCGGAGCGAATAAGAGACGTCATAATCAGGTTCCGACTATATGAGGACAAAGAAATAGTCTGGAAGAAATTAAGGGGACAACCCCCGATAGTCCTTGAAGGGACAGAGATCCAGATATTCACAGACCTATCTCAAGAGACCCTGGCAAGGAGACGAGCGTTAAAACCATTATTAAAACAGATGACAGAATTGAATATTAAATATAATTGGGGGTTTCCGGCTTGTCTAATCGGGACAAAAGACGGGAGATCTGCAACACTGAGATTCCCGGAAGAACTGGAAGAGTTTTGCAAAAAATTAGATATGCAGATACCAGACTTGCCTGGATGGAAATAGAGTAGTAGGATTCCTGGAAGGAAGGAAGAGCTATTTCTCAAAATTTAGTTCGGATGGTGCTCTGATCTGTCCTCTTTTTTTTTTTTTTTTTTTTTCTGTGCTCCCTCTTTCGCCCCCTTGTTTTTTTTTTCTCCCCCCGCTCTTTTTGTTGCCCTTCTTGGGATATAAATCTCCCTATTGGTGTTAAGGGGAGAGAGGAGGGGAGACAAGGGTGAGAAAGAGACATAGAAAAGGGTTTTTTTTTTTTTTTTTTTTCTGCTGTTTTTGTTTGTCTCTGGAGGTGGTGGAGGATCCGCCCATCCCCCCTCCCACCAGTCCGATGACCGGACTGGGGGAGGTGACTCCGGGACCCCACCTGGAGAGTAACTGAGCCAGACATGGAGGTTGGCTCGGAGGTCATTAACTGGCCTAAAGGGGAGGTAGGGGGGAGGGAGAGGGGGGAGGTGGGGGGAGTGGGGGGGAGGGAGAGGGGGGAGGTGGGGGCGAGGGGATGGGGGAGGAGGGGAGGGGGGGGAAGGGAAGGATGGGACCTATCTCACCAAAATAATCAGAAAAAAGGAAAAGACCAAAGATGCCACAAATCAAATGTATATCCTATAATGTGAAAGGTCTCAATAGCCCAACCAAGAGACATAAGGTTCTCAAGGAATTGAAGGGATATAAAGCAGACATCTCCTTTTTACAGGAAACACATATCACACTAGGATCAAATATCAGATTATATGCACCAGACCTCCCTATTTGGTACTATGGGGACACCATATCCAAAAGAGCTAGAGGGATAGCAATCGGAATCTCAAAAAGGATAAGGTTCGAATTAACCGATAGACTGACAGACCCAGAGGGGAGATTCCTTTTTCTGAGAGGAAGATTGGAGGGATTGGAGTGTACTCTAGTAAATGTCTATGCCCCGAATGTCCTACCTATAAAATTTATTTTGGGAATACTAGGGAAACTAATGGATTTTAGGAGAGGAAGAGTAATCATGGGAGGAGACTTTAATCTATGCATCAATCCAAAAATAGATAAGTCATCCCAGATATCGAGTGTTCGGTGCGTACAGTTAAGAAAGCTTAGGGATGCCTTGTTTAGGAGTCAGTTGATTGACGCTTGGAGAGTCTTTAACCCTGACCAACGGGATTACACATTTTACTCCTCGGTCCATGGGACCTATTCAAGGATCGACCACATATTGGTAGATCACAGGACCTTAGATATAGTGGTGGAGACAAAAATAGAAACCATGACGATCTCCGATCATGCACCAGTAAGTATGATAATAGACATTTCAGGAAATCAGAGACCTAAACAAAATTGGAGGCTAGATGAACACTTGTTGATAGAGGAGACCAGTTTAACAAGGGTAAAAAAGGAGCTGGAAGAGTATTTCACGTTAAACGAGATAGAGGAAGTCTCAGTGGCAACATTATGGGATGCCCATAAGGCAGTGATAAGAGGAACCTTTATCTCGGAAGGAGCAAGGAAAAAGAAAGAAAAAAATAGGAAAAAAGAAGGATTAATAAAAGAGATCTTCCTCTTAGAACAGGAACACAAAAAAATAGGGAAACAACGCGATCTGTATCTGAAACTAGTCAATAAACGAAATGAATTGAAGGATATAATGGAACAAGAAACCCGAAAGGAATTTAACTCAATTGCTAGGGAAAGATATATGTGGGGAAATAAAACTAATAAACATTTAGCAAGAATAGTACAGAAAAAGAAATAAAAAAACTATATAGAAAAAAATCAAAAATGAAAAAGGAGAAATGATGCATACAACAAAGGAAATTGCAGAGACCTTCAGGCTATATTATGAGAGACTCTATTCGGTAGAACAAAAGAAGGGGCAGGAGGGAGAAAAAAGAAATAAAACTGTAAATTTCTTGAAGGAAGCTGGGCTACCAAAAATAAACAGAAGCGAGGCATCAGTTATGGAAAGACCAATATCGGAAAAAGAGATTAATATAGCATTAGCCGGTACAGCAACAGGTAAAAGTCCGGGGCCCGACGGCTTCACTATTTTGTATTATAAAAAATGCAGGGAGATCCTTCTACCAAAATTATGCCAATATTTTAACGGACTGGGTAAAGACTTTTGTTTGAGCCGGGAGGCCTCAGAGGCCATTATAACAGTTATCCACAAGGAAGGCAAGGACAAAGGAGATTGCTCAGGGTATCGACCAATATCTCTGTTAAACACAGATGTAAAACTGTTCGCAAAGGTCTTGGCCGAGAGAGTAAAACAAGAAATGGCAAAGATGGTACATCCAGACCAGACAGGGTTTATCCAGGGAAGAGAGGGGAAGGATAATGGAGTCAGAGCATTGTTGATAATGCAAAGAATGAAAATGATCGGATCCCCCAGTCTACTCCTGTCTATAGATGCAGAAAAGGCATTCGACAGGGTAGACTGGGGATTCATGTTACGCACCCTGGAAGAAATGGGGTTTGGTCAAAGGATGAGAGAGTGGATAACAACTCTTTATCAGGAACCGAGGGCAAAAATAAAAATAAATGGTAGTTTATCCCAAGATCTGATAATGAAAAACGGTACTAGGCAGGGATGTCCCCTGTCTCCACTCCTGTTTGTGCTCTCTCTGGAGCCACTATTGGCCAGGATACGCAGGTGCCCCGATATAAGAGGAATTAAAATAGGTGAGGACGAACACAAACTTTCGGCATTTGCAGATGACGTCCTCTTCTATTTGTCGGACCCTAAAACCTCAATTCCAAATTTATTAGACCTATGTACGCTATACGGAGAAATATCAAATTTTAAAATCAACGTAGCCAAAACCGAGATCTTAAGTATTAATGTTGACGGACGAGAAGAAAGGGACTTAAAATCGAAATACCGATTTTCCTGGGTAAAAGCACTCAGGTACCTCGGTATTTTGCTAGTAAAATCAACCAAAAAAATGTATGTGAAAAACTTCATTCCATTGCTAAATGAAATCAGGGAGGAAATTGGGAGGATAAAAAATAGACCACTATCCTGGATAGGACGAATAAACTTCTGTAAAATGGTAATTTTACCAAAGATTACCTATAAGTTTCAGATGATACCTATACGTTTGCCTGGAATACTCTTCTCAGCTCTTAAAAAACTGATTATGAATTTTATTTGGAGAAACAAGAAACACAGAATATCCTTCCAGACCCTAAGACAACCTAAAATAAAGGGGGGACTAGCAGTACCAGACATTAAAACATACTACGAGGCGGTGATCCTGTCAAGGGTAGTGGAGTGGGCTAGGGCCAGCAAGGAAAAGAGGTGGGTTAACATCGAAAATGAAATGTCAAAGGCAAGTCTCAATAAGATTATATGGAACCCACCTCAATATAGGACACTGGATAAAAATACACATGAGATTACTAAAAATGCACTAAAAATTTGGGATACTATGTATAAAAAAATAGAAAAGGAATTTAATTCACCACTATTAGCACTAAAAAACAATGATTATTTTGCACCGGGTAAAACACAGATTGGAGGAAATTGGATAAAAAAAGACACGACCCAATTAAGAGACGTAATAAAAGATGGGCACATTGCAACACTACAAGAATTAAAAGAGAAAAAAACTTTTTTTTTAGAAATTGACGAATGGAGATACCATCAGCTGGCCCACTTTATAAAAAGATTGCCGCACCCACTGAGGTCAGGGGAGCAGCTATCCGTTTTGGAAAAACTATGCACATCAGAGAAGGTCAAGGGAACCATCTCAAAATTATATAAGATTCTGCTAAAGGTGGACGAGCGGACGGTCCCCCCTTTCGTCAAAAAATGGGAGAGGGAACTAGGATCAAAACGGGATAGGATCACAATAGAAAAAATGCTGACACTAGCTCATTCCTCGGCGGTAGATAGCCGTACAGCCGAGATGAGCTATAAATGCCTGACTGGATGGTACATGACCCCGGATAAATTATCCAAATTTAATGACGAACAAACGGGAGAGTGTTGGAGGGGATGTAGGACCCCGGGAACCATGGCCCATCTGTGGTGGAAATGTCCTAAAGTAGAGGAATTCTGGAAAAAAAATTTGGGATGCATAGAAGAGATTACAAAAGGAAAAATTAAACTGGATCCTTGGGTAGTACTGTTCCATGGGGGAGAGGAAAAAATTAAAAATTATAAGAAAACCCTAGTCCCACATCTACTAAATGCCGCTAAAAGGATAATACCGAGAAAATGGCAGGAGGAAGAATGTCCCCCAATCTGGGAATGGATAGACTCCGTGGAAGAGACCTATAGAATGGAAGAAATGAGAGAAGGAGTAGAAGGCAATAACATAGCTCAAGATAAGAAGTGGGATAATTGGAGGGAATCTAAGAGATCTTGGAGTTATGTAGAAAAACTAAGGGCTGAGACCTAAAGACAAATTAAAATTAGATGAAGGCATCAGAAGTCATTTTGGAATGTCTATGGTGAGATAGGGGGAGGGGGGGCAGGGAGGAATGGGGATAAGGTGAAGGAATTGTAAAATTATTTGTCTTTTTTTTTGTTTTGTTTCTTTCCGGGCCATATATCTCAAAAAAAGGAAAAAAAAAAAAAGAAAAAAAAAGAAAAAAAAAAAAAAATATATATATATGTATAAAAATTGTATAATATACATATTTTTGTAAGAGAAAAAGCAACTTAAGAAAAAAGACCACACTAATGATGCGAAACCCGATTAGAGGCGCTAAGGGCTGGCTAACTGAACATGAGCGTATAAACGCACACTCTATAAGGTTGAAGTCTGAAGTGAAAAAAAAAAAAAATGTAATATATTGCTATTTACAATCATTATCATGTGGTGGCTGCATTTGTTTTCTTTTTTTAGGTGTTTTCCTTCTGTTTTCACCTGATGATCTGGCCAGTAATACACCTTCCATATTATTATTATTCCATATTCCCCCACTCTGGATTTAGGAGCACAGGGGGACACCTTTGGACAGCAGCGTTGTCAGTCAGGGTGGGGGGGAGTGTTGGATGTAGTTTGGGCTGCTGTTGGAAACCACAGGGCCCCATACAGACAACCTGACACGGGGACCCATACAGCCAATGCTTCAGTTATAAATGAACACAAATCACCCACAAAAACAGCAAAATGTAAGTTGCTTTTAATCGTTCATCTTGATAATGTGAAATTTTCTGTTCTGAAAGATCCTCCTGTGTATGGTCAACACATTTATTATTGGATATATGAGAATATAGTATATATATATATTGTGACAGGAAGTCAGGTAAATCTGGGGGTGTTGTCACAGACGGGAGATACATTTCTGCCTTGTTTAGAAAATTCACCAATTACTATCGGGTGTCGGCTGCAGAAGTAGCCAGAAAGGTTTAAGGACGTTGGATAGCTTCAGAATGAGGAAATTAACGCCTCTATAAATTGTCCAGAGGATTACTACTCAATACTGCATCCTGAGGCTTGTTGAGTTAGGCCCCATACACATGGGAGGATTTATCCGCGGATACAGTCCAGCGGACCGTTTCCGCGGATAAATCCTCTCGAGGATTTCAGCAGATTTTAATGCGATGGAGTGTACTCACCATCGCATTGAAATCCGCGCCGAAATCCTCTGGCGATGACGTGTCGCGCCGTCGCCGCGATTATGACGCGGCGACGTGCACGACGCTGTCATATACGACGCATGCGGGGGATCCCTTCGGACGGATGGATCCGGTGAGTCTATACAGACCAGCGGATCCATCCGTTGGGATGGACTCCAGCAGATGGATATGTTCTGCATGTCAGCGAATATTCGATCTGCTGGAATCCATCCCAGGGGAGATATATCCGCGGAAACAGATCCGCTGGCGTGTACACACCATAGGATCTATCCGCTGAAACCCATCTGCTGGGATTTATCTGCGGATGGATTCTATGGTGTGTACGGGGCCTTAAGGAGAGCAGTGAGCTGAGGAAGACTTCTGAAGGTGAAGTGGTGGTTGATATTTTTGCTGTGTGATAAGAAAAATCAAAAAGACTATTGTTTTCTGCTGGAAGACCAGCAGTGTCTGCCCAGCAGTAGGCTGTGCCAGATTCCATAGGTAGGTTCCTGTGTTGTGAAGGTAGACGGCCCAAGTGGCCAGGGTTTATTTTATGTTTGATTTTTTGTTTATGCTGTTTGGATGCTTGCACTTGTTTCCAGCAATATGGAAGAATAAACCATAACCCTTGTTTTTTCAACCACCCACGGCTGCCTCTCTGTATAATTCAGTGTGTAGTGATCCCACTCAGGAGGCCACACCCCCCCGCTACCGAGCTAACCCCTTACAATATATATATATATATATATATATATATATATATATATATATATATATATACACACACACACAGTATCTCACAAAAGTGAGTACACCCCTCACATTTTTGTAAATATTTTATTATATCTTATCATGTGACAACGCTGGAGAAATTACACTTTACTACAATGTAAAGTAGTGAGTGTACAACTTGTATAACAGTGTCAATTTGCTGTCCCCTCAAAATAATTCAACACACAGCCAATAATGTCTAAACCGCTGACAACAAAATTGAGTACACCCCTAAGTGAAAATTTCCAAATTGGGCCCAATTAGCCATTTTCCCTCCCCGGTGTCATGTGACTTGTTAGTGTTACAAAGTCTCAGGTGTGAATGGGGAGCAGGTGTGTTAAATTTGGTGTTATCACTCTCACTCTCTCACACTGGTCACTGGAAGTTCAACATGGCACTCATGCAAAGAACTCTCTGAGGATCTGTAAAAAAGAATTGTTGCTCTACATAAAGATGGCCTAGGCTATAAGAATATTGCCCAGACCCTAAAACTGAGCTGCAGCACGGTGGCCAAGACCATACAGCGGTTTAACAGGACAGGTTCCACTCAGAACAGACCTCGCCATGATCGACCAAAGAAGTTGAGTGCATGTGCTCAGCGTCATATACAGAGGTTGTCTTTGGGAAATAGACATATGAGTGCTGCCAGCATTGCTGCAGAGGTTGAAGGGGTGGGGGGTCAGCCTATCAGTACTCAGAACATACGCCGCACGCTGCATCAAATTGGTCTGCATGGCTGTCGTCCCAGAAGGAAATATACAAGGAAAAGAGAGCGCAAGACTGCCCTAGTGTAATACTGTTTTAATACTAAAAATGAAAAAGGACTTGAATCGCATGTACAGCAGGGTAAAGGTCTCCCTTCCTGGCCTGTATGAATGGGTTGGCTCCCAGAGGCGAGCGATATTGATGTGGGATGTTATTGCAGACTCTGATTCGCGTCAGGCTGTCTCTGCTGTAAGGCACGCACACGGTCCAGCCGGCGCTGCATGATGTCACTCGTGGCCGGAAAGGAAAGTCCAAGTGGGTGAAGTAACGCCTATTAGCTAACAAAGCGGTTGCCGAAAATACATGTTTCGGAGACGTGGCCTCCTTCTACAGGTCACGGTTTTTCCTTGTATATTTCAGATCAAGTCAACCACCCAGTGGATTTAATGCCCAGTCAGATGGGCTTTTTTTCTCTGAAAGTCCGGCCGTGTGTAGCTTCCATCTGACTTGTTTGGTCTGAAGCCCAATGGACCTTAGATACAGAACCTGTTCTCTATCTTTCTTTTGGACTTCCGACGGACTCACGGCGGACTTTTGTCAAAAGTCTGACCGTGTGTACGAGGCATTAGAGAGCTGCAGCACCTATAGCGAGAGAACTTTTCTATATAGACTGTTACAATTTGTTACAAAGTTTTTTTTTGTGTGTTTTTGTCCCAGAAGGAAGCCTCTTCTAAAGATGATGCACAAGAAAGCCTGCAAACAGTTTACTGAAGACAAGCAGACTAAGGACATAGATTACTGGAACCATGTCCTGTGGTCTGATGAGACCAAGATAAACTTATTTGGTTCAGATGGTGTCTGACACGTACCTTGGAGATAAGCCTGACGTGCAGAAGGAGACCTCTCGTACAGCCCTGGTTCCAGGGTCACTGAAGTTGGGACAGTGACCGTAGGAGCACAGTGAGGTATGAGTGCCTGCTGGGTACTCTAAGACCGGAGACGATGACCACTGTGAGAGGCTGGAGCTGGCTGGAGTGCAGAGGATGCAGGTCCGCTGGACGCAGGTCAAGGGATGCAGGTTAGCAGGATGTAGGTCAGCTCATCATCCCCCCTAGCACCAAAGTCAAAAGTCTCGGAGTCATTTTTGACACCTACATGACAATGGATGCACAAATAGGGTCAGTTGTCAGCGGATCGCACCATCTGCTGCGCCTACTACGCAGACTTATTCCATTTATCCCTAAAGAAGACATAGCAGTCGTGGTGGGAACAATTGTCAACTCCAGACTTGACTATGCAAATGCCCTGTACCTCGGACTCCCAAAGTACCAAATCACTCGCCTGCAAGTCGTTCAGAATACTGCCGCGCGACTTGTGACTGGGAAAAAAACCTTGGGAATCAATCTCCCCATCACTGAGAAGCCTCCACTGGCTCCCAGTGAAAGATAGAATCACCTTCAAAGCACTCTGCCTGACGCACAAATGTATCTTGGGTAATGCACCCAAGTATTTGTGCGAAAAATTAAAGGCATACAACCCCAGTCGCACGTTGCGATCCTCCAACCAAAATCTACTCCAAATCCCTAAAACCAGATACAAGTCCAAAGGAGAAAGGAGATTTGCGGTCCAAGGCCCTCGACTTTGGAACACTTTACCAACCTCTATTCGGTTGGAGGAGAATCACTTGGCCTTTAGGAGAAAGATTAAAACCCATCTCTTCTGAGATCAATGAAGAAATGGTCAAACAAGCGCCCAGAGGCGATTCAGTTCGCATGTGCAGCGCTATATAAGTTTTTCACTCACTCACTCACTCAGCTCGATGCAGGTCAGTGGGATGCAGGTCAGCTGGATGAAGGTCAGCTGGATGCTGGTGCGCCAGAGAACAGCAGGTGCGCACAGGTGCAAACGGCAGGCAGGAGAGGGGGTCAGACAAGCTAGGTCATACACAGAGGATCAGTTCAGGCAGGAGCAGCAGGCAGAGGATGGTCAGAGTTCAGGCTGGTTTTGGCAACGGAAGATCAGGCAGACAGGTAAACAGAGCAGGGTCAAGGAAGCCAAAGGTCAGGACTGTAAACAGCCACGAGGTCAGAGAGCCGGATCAGTATCAGATCAGGTGCAGGTTCAGAGTCAGGTCTCAGGATAAGCTGCAGATCAAACAGCAAGGGATGAGCAGCAGAAGCCCCCTTTTATAGGCCACTGGGAGCCAAGGCAGCGTTACTGTGTGCGCGCGCATGCGCACTTTCGGGGCACGCGCGCATGCGCATTGGCGCACGTAGGTTTATCTTTGGAATCCAGCTGACTGGGATGCACCTGAGCCCTGTTACAGGTCTAAGAGGCATGCTTCTATGACAGTGTCAAGCTTGTGCGGCAGCAACCAGGTGAGGAGTACAAAGACAATTGTGTCTTGTCTACAGTCAAGCATGGTGGTGGGAGTGTCATGGTTTGGGGCTGCATGATTGCTGCCGGCACTGGGGAGCTACAGATCATTGAGGGAACTATGAATGCCAACATGTATTGTGATATAGTGAAGCAGAGCTTAATTCCCTCCCTTCTGAGACTGGGCTGTAGGGCAGTATTCCAACCTGATAACTACCCCAAACACACCTCCAAGACGACCACTGCCTTGCTAAAGAAGCTGAGGGTAAAGGTGATGGACTGACCAAGCATGTCTCCAGACCTAAACCCTATTGAACACCTGTGGGGCATCCTCAAATGGAAGGTGGAGGAGCGCAAGGTCTCCAACATCCACCAGCTCTGTGATGTCATCATGGAGGAGTGGAAGAGGACTCCAGTGGCAATCTCTGTGACCTCCCTGCCCGAGAGGGTTAAGGCAGTGCTGGAAAATAATGGTGGCACAAAATATAGACACTTTGGGCCCAATTTGGACATTTTCACTTAGGGGTGTACTCACTTTTGCTATCAGTGGTTTAGGAATTAATGACTGTGTGTTGAGCTATTTTGAGGGGACAGCAAATTTAGAGGGTTATACAAGCTGTACACTCACTACTTTACATTGTAGCAAAGTGTCATTTCTTCAGTGTTGCCACAGGAAAAGATATAATAAAATATTTATAAACATTCGAAGGGTGTACTCACTTTTGTGAGATACTGTATATACGATATATATTACTGTAAAGGTGACTTCAAGGAGAAATACCCAGTCTCAGTTTTATACTAGGCTGGGTATATAATTTGAAATGACAATTTAATAAATCCCTTCACAATATTGCTAATGACCTATTTTAACATGGGTGCCACGGCTTGCAGTGCCCCTCTGTGAAAGCTTTCAATGTGATAAAACAGCTAAGCACTGCAGTGATTTATTATTTTAATGTACAATTAATCACCAAAGCATTTAGTTGCTTGAAGGAAGCCTGATTTTCCTACATACATTTGTGTCATGCACACAGTCCAGGAACTTCTTCACTGTCATACACTGCCTTATGGAGCTACAAACCAGACATAGCTCTCTTTATGTCTAATGATATCATATGGAAGAAGCTTCCCCTTATTTTCCATTTCATGGATTCTTACTTATTTGATTACCTTCATTCCCATTGATGACACACACAGTATTAGTATATATTCATTTAAGCACATTTCTTCATGTTTTGGCTGCAAGTACAAAAAAAAACAATTGATCCTGCCAGAAATCCAGGGATCTTCCAACTTCCTGTTTGGGTTGACAGCACAGTGCCTCTGCTGCTCTGAAATCCCAAGCAGAGCTGTCAGCCCTGCCTGCGTTCTCCTCCCCTGTGCTACAGTTGTGGCTACTAAAGAAATTGCCAGACTAAAAAATGAAGAGTCTCAGGGCTTGATCCATGAAAAGCTGGTAAACCAAGCAGGCGTACCAACATAATTATTGCTCAATGGTGCATAGTAACTAAAGCTTGATTCATTACCAGGCAGAGAAGGAAACATTTCATGCAATGCTAAACAAAAATTACAAATGTTAATCCCACATGCAAGTTTTAAGGTTCATTATAAATGAGAACTCTTATAATAAATGTTAGAATAGAACTCAAAAGGAAAAAAGCTTAAAACTATGTTAAAAAACATACATTATATTGTCAAAAGTATTGGGACCTCTATCGGGTTGAGGTTAGGACTGTTAGGAGGTTAGGTTGAGGTTTGGGGTGCAGGCCAGTCAGGTTCCTCCACCCCAAACTCTCTCGTCCATGTCTTTAAGGACCTTGCTTTGTGCAATGGTGCGCAGTCATGCTGGAACAAGAAGGCGCCATGCCCAAACTGTTTCCACAAAGCTGGGAGCCTGAAATTGTCCAAAACGTCTTGGTATGTTGACACCTTAATGCCGCGTACACACGACAGCAAAAATTTGAGAGCTGGTTCTCAAATTTTCCGACAACAAAACTTGTTGTTGGAAATTCTGAGCGTGTGTACACAATTCCGACACACAAAATTCCACGCATGCTCGGAATCAAGCAGAAGAGCAGCACTGGCTATTGAAATTCATTTTTCTCGGCTCGTCGTATGTGTTGTACGTCACCACCTTCTTGACGTTCGCAATTTTCGACAACATTTGTGTGACCGTGTGTATGCAAGACAAGTTTGAGCCAACATCCGTCGGAATAAAAGCCACGGTTTTGTTGTCGGAATGTCCTATCGTCTGTACGCGGCATAAGAGTTCCCTTCACTGCAACAAAGGGGCCAAACCCAACCCCTGAAAAACAACCCCACACCACAATCCCCCCTCCACCAAATAATTTGGACCAGTTCACAAAGCAAGGTCCATAAAGAAATGGATGAGCAAGTTTGGGGTGGAGGAACTTGACTGGCCTGCACAGAGTCCTGCAAGAATTCTGGAAGAATGGTCAAACATTCCCATAGACACATTCATAAACCTTGTGGACAGCCTTCCCAGAAGAGTTTAAGCTGCTATAGCTGTAAAGGTTGGGCCAACTCTATATTGAACCCTACGGACTCAGGCCCTGTACACACGATCAGTCCATCCGATGACAATGGACTGAAGGACCGTTTCATTGGTTAACCGATGAAGCTGACTGATGGTCTGATGTGCCTACACACCATCAGTTAAAAAAATGGTCGAGTCCAACGTGGTGACGTAAAACACAACAACGTGCTGAGAAAAATGAAGTTCAATGCTTCCAAGCATGCGTCGACTTGATTCTGAGCATGCGCAGGCTTATAACCGATGCTTTTGCATACTAACCGTCGGTTTTGACCGATTGGTCAGGCATCCATCGGTCAAATTTTAAAGCAAGTTCTATTTTTTTTGACTGAAGGATAACTGACCGATGGCGCCCACACACGGTTGGTTTGGACTGAGGAAACTGACCTTCAGTCCGTTTTCATCAGTTTGGACTGATTGTGTGTACAGGGCTTAAGACTGGGATGCAATTAAAGTTTGTGTGCTTGTAAGGCCCGTACACACCACTTGATCCGCGGATCAGTTCCAGCAGATAAATCTGGTCGTCTGTACGGCCTAGCGGATATTTATCCGCAGAGATTTGTCGGCCGGATCGATTTCAAGCGGATATACATTTCTTAGTATGCTAAGAAATGTATCCGCTTGAATCGGGTCCAGCGGATTGATCCGGTGGTCTGTACAGACTCACCGGATCAATCCGTCCGCTCCCCTCCCTCGCATGCGTCGTAATGATTCGACGCATGCGTGGAAGTACTTACCTTCCAGCGTCGTGCACGTCGCCGCGTCATCATCGCGGCGACGGCGCGACACGTCTGCGCGGAAGAATTCCGCGCGGATTTTGACCGTTTACAGCGGAGATCCCCTCGTGTGTACGGGGCCTAAAGGCAATACTTTTTACAATATCCATATCATATGATTCACAGAGGTCTGGGAGGATGCCAGAGAACGACGAGGGTGCACAGAGATCTGGGAGGGTGCACAGAGGGATTGGAGGGTGCCCAGAGGTCTGGGAGGATGTCAGAATTCTAGGAGGATGCACAGAGGTCTGGAAGAATGCTGGAAGAAGCTGTATTCTTGCCGGGACCTGATGATTTCCTTGGGAGGATGTATAGAGGTCTGGGAAGATTCCAAAGGTCTCAAATGATGCACAGAAGTCTAGGATGAGAGAGGTCTGGAAGCATGCACAGAGGTCTGGGGGGATGCAAGAGGTCTGAACAGAAGAACAAATGGAGGCATAGATGCACAGAGGCCT
Source organism: Rana temporaria (assembly GCF_905171775.1). Classification (NCBI taxonomy): domain Eukaryota; kingdom Metazoa; phylum Chordata; class Amphibia; order Anura; family Ranidae; genus Rana; species Rana temporaria. Next base: position 63,178,311 of record NC_053500.1, on the reverse strand, counting down.
AGGAGGATGCACAGAGGTCTGAAGGATGCCAGAGGTGTGGAAGGATTCACAGAGGTCTGGGAGGATGTCAGAATTCTAGGAGGATGCACAGAGATCTGGGAGGGTGCAAAGAGGTCTGGGAGGATGCCAGAGAACAACGGGGGTGCACAGAGATCTGGGAGGGTGCACAGAGGCAGTGGCGTCACTAGGGTTGGTGTCACCTGGTGCAGTAAAATATGGTGTCACCCCCCCCCCCCCCAATAACATTTTTCAAATATTTTTTACCCTACTGTTTGTTCTCTGTTCTCCTTTCTTCCCCTTTTCTCTCTCTCCCTATCCATCTTTCTTGTTCGTTCTATCCCTTCTTCTTTCTCTCCATTTTTCTTTGTCCCCTCCCCCCACCTCTCTTTCTCCAGAACCGGAATTCACATCTCAGGAGCCTATAGGCCAGGGGCGTACCTAGAGCATTTGACACCCGGGCCGGATCCAATATCTGGCACCCCCCCCCACACGTTAAAATGTAAAAACACCACACTGTGCCCCCTGCATACCTCTGCATCCTTCAATATCTTTTTGTTACTACTGTGTACCCCTCTCCACAACTGCACCTCTGGACCACTTTACATTGCACAGCCCCCTGCATCACTGGACCCCTTTACATTGCACAGCCCCCTGCATCACTGGACCCCTTTACATTACACAGCCCCCTGCATCACTGGACCCCTTTAAAATTACACAGTACCCTGCATCACTGGACCCCTTTAAAATTACACAGCACCCTGTATCACTGGACCCCTTTAAAATTACACAGCACCCTGTATCACTGGACCCCTTTACATCTCACAGCCCCCTTCACCTCTGGACCCTTTTACATTACACAGCACCCTGCACCTCTGGGCCCCTTTACATTACACAGCCCTCTGCACCACTGGACCCCTTTACATCACATAGCCCCCTGCACCTCTGGACCCCTTTACATTACACAGCACCCTGCAACTCTGGACCTCTTTACATTACACAGCCCCCTGCATCACTGGACCCCTTTAAATTTACACAGTACCCTGCATCACTGCACCCCTTTACATCTCATAGCCCCCTGCACCTCTGGACCCTTTTACATTACACAGCCCCCCTGCACCACTGGACCCCTTTACATCACATAGCCCCCTGCACCTCTGGACCCCTTTACATTACACAGCACCCTGCATCACTGGACCCCTTTAAAATTACACAGTATCCCGCATCACTGGACCCCTTTAAAATTACACAGCACCCTGTATCACTGGCCCCCTTTACATCTCACAGCCCCCTTCACCTCTGGACCCTTTTACATTACACAGCACCCTGCACCTCTGGACCCCTTTACATTACACAGCACCCTGCACCTCTGGACCCCTTTACATTACACAGCACACTGGACCCCTTTACATTACACAGCACCCTGCATCACTGGACCCCTTTACATCTCACAGCCCCCTTCACCTCTGGACCCTTTTACATTACACAGCACCCTGCACCTCTGGACCCCTTTACATTACACAGCACCCTGCACCTCTGGACCCCTTTACATTACACAGCACACTGGACCCCTTTACATTACACAGCACCCTGCATCACTGGACCCCTTTACATCTCATAGCACCCTGCATCTCTGGACCATTTTACATTACACAGCACCCTGCATCACTGCACACCTTTTACATTACACAGCCACCTGCACCTCTGCACCCCTTTACATCACATAGCCCCCTGCACCTCTGGACCCTTTTACACTACACAGCCCTCTGCACCCCTTTACATTACACAGCACCCTGCACCTCTGGACCCTTTTACATTACACAGCACCCTGCACCTCTGGACCCCTTTACATTACACAGCACCCTGCATCACTGGCCCCCTTTACATCTCATAGCCCCCTGCACCTCTGGACCCTTTTACATTACACAGCACCCTGCACCCCTTTACATTACACAGCACCCTGCATCACTGGCCCCCTTTACATCTCATAGCCCCCTGCACCTCTGGACCCTTTTACATTACACAGCACCCTGCACCTCTGGACCCCTTTACATTACACAGCACCCTGCATCACTGGCCCCCTTTACATCTCATAGCCCCCTGCACCTATGGACCCTTTTACATTACACAGCCACCTGCACCTCTGGACCCCTGCATGTTACACAGACCCCCTTCAGCGCAGACACCCCCTCAGTGCAGACACCCCCCCCTTAGTGCAAATCCCCCCCTCAGTGCAAACCCCTTCGGTTCAACCCCCCCCAGTGCAAACACCCCCCCCTTAGTACAACCCCCCAGTGCAAACCCCCCTTAGTGAAAACCCCCTCAGTGCAAACACCCCCCCCCCCCACACGTCAGCTAAAAAAAAAAAAAAAATATATATATATATATATATTTTTTAATCGGGATGGTGTCACCCCTCTAGTGGGTGTCACCCGGTGCGGACCGCACCCCCCGCACCCCCCTAGCAACGCCTCTGCACAAGAGGGTGCACAGATTGTTGGGAGGGTAGACAGAGGTCTGAGAGGATGTCAGAATTCTAAGAGGGTGCACAGAGGGATGAGAGAGTGCACAGAGAGGTCTGTTAGCCAGCTGGGGTGTGCTATTTACAGTATTTACAGTGATGCTGGTGCCAGCTTGAAGGTCCTTTACACTGTACAAGCTGGAAACAGATCTGTAGTCTGTAAGTTTCACTGTGGGTATGGGCCCTTAGCTCTCTATCCCTGTCAAAACAGACAAAATCCAGCGCTAAGTGTAATGCCCTGTACACACGAGCGGTTCGTCTGATGAAAACGGACCGATGGACCGTTTTCATCGGACGAATCGATCGTGTGTGGGCCCCATCAGTTTTTTTTCCCATCGGTGAAAAAAAGTAGAACCTGTTTTAAAATTTTCATATGGTTAAAAAACTGATAGAACTGCGGAAATCCATCGGTCAACAATCCACGCATGCTCAGAATCAAGTTGACGCATTCCCCGAAGCATTGAACTTAATTTTTCTCAGCACGTCGTTGTGTTTTACGTCACCGAGTTGGACATGATCGGATTTTTAACCGATGGTGTGTAGGCAAGACTGATGAAAGTCAGCTTCATCGGATATCTGATGAAAAAATCCATCGGTTTGTTTTCATCAGATGATCCGATCGTGTGTACAGGGCATAAGAGTGTAATTAAATCCAAAAATAAAAAAATAAACTTGATTAAGAGAGCCGCTACCCAGTAAGTCTGTATATAGGACTCCCTGTCAGCAAATTTGTGTGTTCTCAATCCCTCTTACCAGGCATATACTCAGCCTTGGGGTAAACAATTTTATACAAATTTTCTGTGGAGACATAGATGGTTTCTACATGTATTTTCTTCTTTGTAATTTTAACTTCTATTTTAATGTATTTACATATTTTTAATATATTGCATATTTATCCTGTATAATTATGTGCACTCAGATGTGCAATATGCTTATTATGTATTTTAGTATTATTGCAATTGTAGGTAGCTCTGAGGACGGTATCGAGCGACCATTAAGTGATACAAGAAATAGTCTTTTTCATATTATACTCTTTGACCACAAGATGGCGAGAGTTGGTTGTATTATTAATGTCGTTTGTTAACCTTGGATAAGTGAATAATAAAGTTATCCATTAACAAGGCGTGACGCGGGATGTGCCGCCCAGCGTGTTCACGTCGTTTTAGGAATGATTCCGAGGTAACGGCAGCATATTTATAGGCTAGCTTGCAATGTTTCAGCCCCCGCCCCGCTGAGGAAGTTGTAACAACGCAACGCGTCTGGAGATAGGAGTCTGAAACTCTGTCGCTCGCTGCCGTTTGAAGAGCCTAACAATCCGATTGTGTGATCGTGTGATTCGATGCCCTGGTTATATTTCAATGCCTGATGTTTTTTGGCTAAATGTGAGTAGCCTATGTTATTTTATACAGTATTAAATTATCCTTGTCCAGCGGAAGCTCTTAGATTTGTGATTTATTTTTTCTATGTCCGGATCCATGTGTATGGCTGACATATGAGAAATTGAATTACCATCTTGCTCCTTGGCCTGCTTTGTTGACATACCTGCTTTTCTGACCATCTGGTAACACAGTGGTCTATCGCTGAGGTGAGAGTACCCATCTTTCACTGGTGGAGGGATCACTTATAAGTTTTGGTGTGCTCAATCTCACTTGGTGAAGAATCCTAGGAAGTGCCTGATTGGATTCCCAATCTCTTTGGACTTTATTGATTTTCACTGTTTTTCACTTATTAATTAATTTGGTTTTGCGCTGCACTGTTTTCTCTACTATTTTTGGATTTTGTGAATGTCCTTTGGTGTTCAGCTAGCATACCGGTGAATTTAAACTAAATGTTTTTTCACATTTATTTAACACATTTATTATTAATTTAATAATATTTTACACTATTTATGGTCTTTTATTTTTGCGCCGATTGCACCCCCGTTTTTCCAATTTTTGCACCTTTCGCTTTCGCCTTTAGCAGCATTAATGGAGGTCTTCCAATTTTTGGAAACCTGTGAGATCATACTCAGTGAGTTTTTTTCCAATTCCGCACCCACTACCTGTCCGGATGATATTTCCTCTCTGTTTAAGAAATTAGGCTTTTTTTTTGAGAAAAAGATTAAAGCCTGGTGGGATGGTCACATCATTCGAACAATATATTCGTGATGGACTTATACCTAGACGTCTCAGGTGGGATGTCCTGCCGAGTGACGGCTTGAATGATGAGGAATCCCTACAGGAATGGTATGATTTTGTTAACAAAAAAGGTCAGGAACTCATGGAATTCCTTCTGAGAAGAAAACAGAGAAAGATGAAATCATTAGAACATCAAATCTCTGATATAAAAATTTAAATGGAAACACATAAAAACCACTCCGATTTTTCTAAATTATCAGGAGAATTGAAAAATAAACTGATAACACAAAACAAAAAGAAAGGCAAATATATTAGGGATTCCGGTGATTTTACTCGGAAGGAGGTTTTCAAATGGCAGGCATTCAATGCTGGGCCTACTGACCAGACTTTGAAACCGACTTCCAATGATAGGACACCGTTGATCCCTAACACCCCTACCAATGTCCCCAGAACTCACATCCCGTATTATGACCATCAACCCAATCGTCCGTCTTATCCTCCAAGAGGACGTGGAGGCAAAGGTCGAGAGGGCAGAGGTAGAGGTAACCATTCTACTCCCTCTCATGTAGTCCAACCCTATGATAACTTTCAATACAATGCGAACTATAGAGGTAAACCTAACTTTCCACCACCATCAAGAGGAGGCTACCCTCAAAGTAATGGATGGGGGGAAGATTATAACCAATACGGAAACCCTGTACCGGTTAACAATCGCTTTGCCCCATTATCCAATAGAGATGAATCAGAGTTTTTTTTTTTAGGGAACCCTCCCCAATGGTGGGGCCCTACATCTGCAACTCCAACTGGAAACAGGGGGGGCAAAAGAAGAGAAAGAGACGGAAACGGGCTGGAAGAAGAACAGTCAAAAAGGACAAAATCCCACTAGGCACTGGTATTTTTAATATCAGTGGGACCTCTTTGACTGATGATGAACTACGAGTTTTGGATAAAGGTCTGAAATTCGCTCCGGTCAGGAATTTCAATAAATTCCAGACGTATGTAAATATATCCAAGTTTGTTAGGACTCTTAATATCAAGAAGTACTTTTTGTCGAAACCTGCCGAAAGATCTTCTTTGATTCCAGTTGGTACACATTCCAACCTTAGAACTAAAAGTGTGTTTAATCCTTCTAATTTGGACACGAAACGTATAGATGTGTTCAAGAATATGATCTTAAGCGATCTAGACCAAATGAAAGTTTGGAAAATTAGAGACCCTCTCTTTGTCAAAAAAGGCATAGCATCACTATAGTCTAAGAAGGAAGTAGTGATACGCCCATCAGATAAAGGGGGAGGTCTGGTTGTGATGTCCAAACAGTTTTACAAAGACGAAATTAATCGTCTATTGAGTGACGTCAGTACTTATAAACCTTTAAGAAGCGATCCCATTTTTCAGTTTAAAGAAGATCTTACTACCTTGGTTAAAAAGGGAACCAAAAAGAAAGTCCATTTGAAAAGGGAGGCCGAATACTTGGACCCTATTGCGTGCAGAACGCCCGTTATATATTTTTTACCTAAGGTACATAAAAATGCAACCCATCCGCCAGGGCGACCCATAGTAAACAGCATTGAATCCGTTTCCTCTAGATTGGGTCAGTATATTGATTTTTTCTTAAAACCCATTGTTTCTAAAATTAAGTCTTTTTTGAGAGATACGAAACATTGCATCCAGACTCTAGAATCTCTAACATGCACCCCTGACAGCTTACTCATTACAGCTGACGTTAGTTCTCTATATACCATCATTGGTCATGCCGATGCTATTGCGGCAGTGAAATGGGGTTTGGCACAATCCGATCTATCTGTCAAACACAGAAAATTTCTTCTTCAATGTCTAGAATTCTGTTTGACAAAAAAATATTTTTGGTATGATAGAATGTTTTACTTACAAATAATGGGCGTCGCTATGGGGGCAAAGTTTGCCCCCAGCGTTGCCAATTTGTTCATGGCGTTGTGGGAAGAAGAGAGCATCTTCAGAGACCCCCCTGAACAGCTCAAGTGTTATAGACGATACATCGATGATCTGGTCATGGTATGGGAGGGGGGCAGGTCTAGCCTAGAGGATTTTATGTTGAGGTTGAACAATAATACTCAAAATATCTCTCTCACGTGGAACATAGATGCTGAAAAGATAGTGGGCCAGATTCACAGAAGAGATACGACGGCAGTTACGCATAGATAGCCCTAAGATCCGACAGGTGTAATTGACTTACACCGTCGGATCTTAGGATGCAATTCTAGGCCGGCCGCTAGGTGGCGATTCCATTGCGGTCGGCGTAGAATATGCAAATGACTAGTTACGGCGATCCACGAAGATCTGCGCATTTGTCGCAATCTCGTACGTCAACGCTAGTCGGTTTTTCCCATCGCAAAGTTACACCTGCTTTAACATGGCTTATCTTTAGATCAGCCATGTTAAAGTATGGCCGTCGTTCCCGCGTCAAATTTTTTTTTTTTTGCGTAAACGCTGTAACGCACGTCGCCATTAAAAAAAAACGTCGGGGGAACCGTAATTTCGCACAAAGCACGTCGGTAAATTTTAACACGGAGCATGCGCAGAACGTTCAGCGCGGGAACGCGCCTAATTTAAATGGTGCCCGCCCCATTTGAATTAGGCGGGCTTGCGCCGAGCGCTTTTACGTTACACTGCCGCAAGTTTACAGGTAAGAGCTTTGTGAATTAGGCACTTACGCTGTAAACCTGCGGCGGTGTAACGTAAATGGGATACGTTACACCGCCGCGGAGTAACGTAAATGTCTCTGAATCTGGCCCAGTATTTCTTGATTTGGAAATTTTCAAGGAGGGGGAATGTTTTAACACTAGGAATCATTTCAAACCTTCTGACAGGAATGGGTACATTCCCTTAGAAAGTTGTCACCACCGTAATTGGCTGTGCAATATACCCAGAGGTCAATTCATACGTCTTAGACGAAACTGTACCTCAGATACAGATTTTTTTGCACAGTCTAAGATTCTAGCTAATAGGTTTCACCAAAAGGGGTACAATGGGGACATTATTGTAAACGAATTGTCCAGAGTTGGTAACCTCAATAGAGCTGATCTCATTGCTGATTCAAATAAACGGAGTAACGACAAAGGGAAATTTGAATACAAAATAGTCCTCGACTATAACATTCAGCACCGACAATTTGAAAAAATAATAAATAATGTCAGGCCTGTAAACATTGTAAGTTCAACATTAAAAAACGTAAAGAATTTACCTCCTTTTCTACGAAAAAATCATATACCATAAAAAATCTGATCACGTGCAACACAGTGGGTGTGGTCTATATGCTGGAGTGCGATTGTGGACTCCAGTATATAGGCCGCACCTCACGATCTCTAGCTGTCAGAGTCGGTGAACATGTAAATAACATTAAATTGGGATTGCGTTCCCACAGTGTCTCCAGACATTTTCGACACTGTCACGATCGAAATCCGAGATGTCTAAAATTTTGGTTTTTAGAGAGAGTCGACAGACACTGGAGGGGAGGAAATTATATCCGACATATCAGCCAAAGATAATCTTTTTGGATTTTTGAGGCCAAAGTGCTTGCCCCGGAAGGATTGAATGTCGACTTTGATTTAAATTGTTTTATATCTAATAAATAAATAGTTTTTATACAAATTTTCTGTGGAGACATAGATGGTTTCTACATGTATTTTCTTCTTTGTAATTTTAACTTCTATTTTAATGTATTTATATATTTTTTAATATATTGCATATTTATCCTGTATAATTATGTGCACTCAGATGTGCAATATGCTTATTATGTATGTGACGAGATCCTTTCTCGCCCAGTTCTGCTCTCCCGACACTCCTCTGCTACCAGTGAGTCAGCTTGCAGATTGCAACGTCTGATGGTCCAGTCATCCAAGGTTCCGGGATCCGAATTACAGCTATGTGCCATTCGGACCCATTAAGAACAAACACCAGGCAGGCTGTATGTAAGTTCAAACAGGACTCTTTATTTTCAAGTACACAGCACACTTTTATACAGAATTTTGGAACATCCCACTCCCAACAACCGCTTTCCTATTGGTCAATTGTAAAGTATATGCAGTCTTCACTCAAGTCCTCCTTGACCATGCAAATGAGGACTTGAAATTGTCAACAGGGATTGGTCCAATAGCTTGGATAGAAAGACTTGTGTATTGAGACAGAAGCCCCAGGGGGTAATCAATGTACACAATAACCCGGTCTACTTAATTACTACCTCTGAGAGGTTACATTGCTTTAGACAATAGAATGCTAATTCAATACAGCTGACAGGAGGCTTCTGACCTTTAGAACAATACAAAGTCCCTTAGTGTAAACACATACATCTTCAACCACACATAATAGATTCAATTAACCTTCAATCCCTAATTCTAGCCAGACGGACTGTCTCCGACACCCGCTCTTAACCTGCAGAACACAATAAAAGGTATTTCACAAGCTGGTTCCACTTAGCATTTCAAAAGCCTTGCATTGAATGTCCCTCTCCTGTGTAACAGATGTCAAGTAGAAACACTTTAATATCTCAAGGTCCATGACAATGTATTTTATGTATTTTAGTATTATTGCAATTGTAGGTAGCTCTGAGGACGGTATCGAGCGACCATTAAGTGATACAAGAAATAGTATTTTTCGTATTATATGCTTTGACCACAAGATGGCGAGAGTTGGTTGTATTATTAATGTCGTTTGTTAACCTCGGATAAGTGAATAATAAAGTTATCCATTAATAAGGCGTGATGCGGGATGTGCCGCCCAGCGTGTTCACGTCGTTTTAGGAATGATTCCGAGGTAACGGCAGCATATTTATAGGCTAGCGTGCAATGTTTCAGGCCCCGCCCCGCTGAGGAAGTTGTAACAACGCAACGCGTCCGGGGGATAGGAGTCTGAAACTCTGTCGATCGCTGCCGTTTGAAGAGCCTAACAATCCGATCGTGTGATCGTGTGATTCGATGCCCTGGTTATATTTCAATGCCTGATGTTTTTTGGCTAAATGTGAGTAGCCTATGTTATTTTATACAGTATTAAATTATCCTTGTCCAGCGGAAGCTCTTAGATTTGTGATTTCTTTTTTCATGTCCGGGTCCATGTGTATGGCTGACATATGAGAAATTGAATTACCATCTTGCTCCTTGGCCTGCTTTGTTGACATACCTGCTTTTCTAAACATCTGGTAACACAGTGGTCTATCGCTGAGGTGAGAGTACCCATCTTTCACTGGTGGAGGGATCACTTATAAGTTTTGGTGTGCTCAATCTCACTTGGTGAAGAATCCTAGGAAGTGCCTGATTGGATTCCCAATCTCTTTGGACTTTATTGATTTTCACTGTTTTTCACTTATTAATTAATTTTGGTTTTGCACTGCACTGTTTTCTCTTATATTGGGGTAAACGTTAGCCCACCCTGGGGGTCCCTTATATGCACCTGGGGAGGGGGGGGGAGGGTCAGGGGATTGCTACACATGCCTAAAGCAGAACTGAAGTCCCACTGTAACAAACAGCAAGCAGGTAGCTTTTTTTTGCAGAAGAGACATGCAGTCATTGGACACTCTTTGTTTCCAGCAATCTTTGTACCTTATTAGCACAGGAGATTGCCCGCTTATAATGTACAACGCTGCGGCGAGATACATCATGTCCGGCGGCGCATTGGCTCCTGGGATATAACTTTAATTAATCCCAGGAGTCAATGGCAATCCTCCACTTGTAGCATTGCGATATTTCCTAACAGGAAATTATGCGATGCAAGGCACCATTTTTAAAAAGGGCAACCAGTCTGTGGTTGCCATTGTTACCAGCTTCTGTGGAGACGGTATAGGCAGCGGCAGCTGTGGCACGAGCAGCGTTGGGATTTCACGTTTATAGCAGAATTGCAGCACCTGCAGCACAATTCATGTGGCACAATTTTTACAATATGCGCATGCGTGAGATCAGGAGTTGCATGCTGGGTAGCCAGCAGTGGTGTATCCCAGAAGAAGAAACAAGTGGGTTTCAGATGCCCACACTGAAGATGGGGAGAGCTTATACTTATACTAATACATTATTTAGTAATCATACCGCTATGTATATGATTCTGTGTGAACATCACATAGGTGTTTGAAAAAAACAAAAGAAGCTAGAACTCAGCTTTAATCTGTGGTATTGAGAAGGAGCTGTCCAGTGCTGAACCTGCATTAGTAAAGAACATTGGGCTAGATTCAGGTAGGGGCACGTACGTTTGTGCGGGCGTAGCGTATGTTATTTAACCTACCCCGCCGCAATTTACAGAGGCAAGTGCAGTATTCACAAAGCACTTGCTCCGTAAGTTGCGGCGGCGTAGCGTAAATCTGCCGGCGTAAGCGCGCCTAATTCAAATGAGGATGAGGGGGGCGTGTTTTATGTAAATTACTCGTGACCCGATGTGATTGACGTTTTTTACGAACGGCGCATGCGCCGTCCGTGGACATATCCCTGTGTGCATTGCTCCAAAGTACGCCGCAAGGACGTATTGGTTTCGTCGTGAACGTAAATTACGTCCAGCCCTATTCACGGACGACTTACGCAAACAACGTAAAATATACTTAATATTGGCTAGGCCAGCTATTTGTTGAAATAACTTTACGCCGAAAAAAGCCTTACGTAAACGACGTAAAAAAATGCTCCGGGCACACGTACGTTTCTGAATCGGCGTATCTAGTCATTTGCATATTCTACTCCAAACTTAAAGGAAGCGCCAGCTAGCGGCCAGCGTAAATATGCACCCTAAGATACGAAGGCGTAGGAGACTTACGCCGCTCGTATCTTAGCCTAATTTAAGCGTATCTGGTTTCCAGAATACACTTAAATTTACGACGACGTAGATTCAGAGTTACGAAGGCGTATCTACTGATACGCCGGCGTAACTGTATCTGAATCTAGCCCATTGTAACTAAAATAAACTAACTCTGTATTGTATACAGCACTGTGAAATTGTGGATTTTTTACAATATTATGATAGTGTTTTATTGTAAATTTGCATTATGTACATTGGTTAGGATTACTAATTGCCTTTTTAAATTAATTAATTTATGCATTTATGTATTGTTATACTATTTATCTCTCACTGGAAAGCTAATTAATATTAATCTTTCAATTGACATGGCTGAAGGTGTGAACTGTTATCAAAATGCCAGGATAGAAACTGCATTATATGTGGAAGATGATAACAAACACACAGTCCAAAGACAAAGTACGCATCTGAGGAATGCTTTGAAAATGTGTTAAAAATCATATTCCTAGATTGTAAGCTCTAACGAGCAGGGCCCTCTGATTCCTCCTGTATTGTATTGTACTGTCTGCTCTAACATTGTAAAGTGCTGCGCAAACTGTTTGGTGCTATATAAATCCTGTATAATAATAATAATAATAATAATAATAATAAAACAGAGGGCGCAGAGGTCTAACGCATTATCCTCAATATATATCATTATTGAATAAAAGAGGTACCCATTTCACAAACTCACCATTAGGAAAAAAATGATGAAATAGAATGGTATAAAACGGTGTAAAATACTGAGACCATTATAGTAGTAGTGATTTGAAGATTTGGTTACCCGACTCTGTGACCCAATTCCAACCCAATAAGCTATATTTAATATTTGGACACAAGAACAGCTGTGCTGCCATCTTGGGGCAGATGCCTATTTTTGCTTACTCTGCATAGGAGCAATGGGGAGGAAAGGCACCAAGACCAATCAAAGAGAAGGTGTGAATCATAATTCCATGAAATCATATTTGATTCAGGATAAGGTGGATCAGGTAGTGGAGAGTGAAAATTAGCCATTTGGTCCACCTGGGCCCTCTCAGCTCTGCACACCTGCTTTCCTGACTCTTTGCTAGCCCCCCACACTGCTCAAATGGTGAGCGAGCTTGTCCACCACTGCCCGCAGCCCTCCTGGGGACATCTCTGTGTACCAACCTGCGGGCAATTCCCGTATCCACTGGGTAAGTGGCGGCCATCTTGCTACACCCTAGAAGCCACCCCAGCCTCCCAGTCTCTCTCCTTCTTGCCAATGACCAGCATATGAGGGGTGCCTGAGCTCCATTCACACTGCACACATCCTTGAGTAATCTTACACACCCGATCGAACTCTGGTTGTCCCATCTGCTTTCTGCAGCGCCTCCCCAGCAGCAGGATGGCGCCAGCCAGCTTCACAGTCAGAAGCATGGACAGCCCTCCTCTTTTTCCTCCTCAGTGCGGCGACCTCCAGGGAAGGGTGAGTGACAGCAAATCCAGGCTTCCAGCCCTGCTGACTCCCTCCTATTCTCCCCTCCTGATGACACTGACTCCCCTGCAGCTCCACTCCATGATGCAGAGCACACAGAGCCCACCCCGGCACAGATCATGGAGGCTATACAGCACAGCCATGCTTCTCTCACTACACAGATAAACTCCATTAAAACTGATCTCTCTTTCCTGAAACATGATGTTCATACCCTCCTTCATAGAGTAACGAACGCAGAACAATGCATAGAGGAATTGGAAGATGAGACGTGTCCTTTGCAGGCTCTGTTAGCAAACTGCGTCAGGCCCAAACCTATACTGCTGACAAGCTCACGGACATGGAAGACCGCTTGAGGTGTAACAATTTACGCTTCTTGGGGTTCCCGGAGGGCTCAGAGGGCAGAGACCCAGAGGCCTTTATGGAGCGCTGGCTGACCACCACGTTTGGCGCCTACACCTTCTCATGGCTGTTCACCATTGAAAGGGCACATAGAGTTCCCCTTTGCCCCCTGCCCTCTGGAGCCCCACCACCTGCTATCCTCATTAAATTACTACACTTCAGAGACAGGGAAGCTGTTCTCAGAGCTGCCCGAGAAAAAGGCAGAGTATCCTTTAATGGCAATGGATTTACCATCTTTCCTGACTTCTCAGCAGCCACTTAGAAACATAGGGCTACCTTTCTGGCCATCAAAAAGAGTGCTTAATTTACCCTATGGTATGCTTTATCATGCAAGATTAAGAATCATTTATCAGGGCAAGGCCTACTTCTTCACGGATCCTAAGGAAGCATCATATTGGGTGGATACCCTGGGACACCCGGATCACAGGAATCAAAACCGGAGACCCCTCCCCATTGAAGTTGTTTGGTGCAGAACACATTTATATCTCATGCTTACTCATGACTAGATTACGCATAATCTCATGGAATGTTCGGGGGCTTAACTCCAAGGTGAAAAGGTCATTAATGTATGTATATTTGACGCGGCATAACCTGCATGTGATCCTTCTCCAGGAAACCCATCTGAAAGGCTCCAGGGTCATGGCCCTGAAGAGAGCAAAAATTGCATATGACATTTATTCCACTTACTCCACATACGCCGGGGCAAGTCTATCCTCATTGCCAAGTCCACGCCCATCACCATCAAACATATCAAACTAGATCCAAATGGCTGTTTTGTAATTGTTTTACTTGAGCTCCTTGGTAAACCATACACGGCGGCTAGCCTCTACATACCGCCACCATTCACTAAACAATTCTTTGAGCGGGTGATGGGCTCGATATTGATGATTGCGGAGGGCCCCCTTTAGATAGCTGGTGATTACAACACCGTACCTGATAACTCCATTGATGGGTTCCGCTGCTCCACAATACCCCCCACATCCCTTGGTTTCTTTGTAACCCAATTCGACCTAGTGGAAGCATGGAGATGGAAGCATGCGGATAAGAGGGAATATTCATGGCAGTCTGAGTCACATGGTACATTGTCTGGCCTTGATTTATGTTTGGTTTCATCCGATTTGCTCGCACTGATAACTGGGGTCAAGTACCTTCCTAGGGCAGTGTCTGACCATTCTCCCTTGATGGTGGATCTCGCTCTGGGCACCCCCTCCTCCTACAGAGTCTGGCGGCTGAGCCCATTGTGGTTGGCTGACCAGGTTGTTGATCAAGGTACATTCATAGAATCAGTTACGCATAGATATCCCTAAGATCCGACGTGTAATGGACTTACACTGTCGGATCTTAGGATGCAGTACCGCGGCCTCCGCTGGGGGCATTTCTCGTCGAAATCCAGCGTCGGGTATGCAAATTAGCACTTACGGAGATCCACAAAGCTTTTTCCCTTCGTTAAGTCTCCGTAAGTGTTAGTTTGCAGTCGCAAAGATAGGGCTGCTTTTACAAAGTGTAAAGTTAGTACACCATGTAAAAGTATACCTGTCTTTCCCGCGTCGCTGTCAAATTTATTTTAAATTTTTTTTTTTCCCGCCACATCTCTTTTTTACCCGTCGCGAAGCACAAAACTCAGCGCAACGTAACGTAACACAAAGCACGTCGGGAAAATAGCGTCGGGAGCATGCGCAGTACGTCCGGCGCGGGAGCGCGCCTAATTTAAATGGGACTCGCCCCATTAGATTGGGCCCGCCTTGCACCGGACGGATTTAAGTTACACCGCTGCAAATTTCTAGGTAAGTGCTTTGTGGATCGGGCACTTAGGTAGAAATTTTGCGGCGGTGTAACTTAAATCGGAACATTTAAGTTGCGCCCGCTGGTTGTGGATCTGGCCCAAGGTCTCCTAGACCTAGAGGATGGCATCAATTATTATTTATTCCTATATTTCTGGATATATTCTATGGAGGAGCCTTTCCCACCTTCCATACAGTGTCAATTGTTTATGCATATTTCACCCCCATTGTACCTGTTTTTTGCACATCTTATGTACAGTAGACATGTGCATTAGTTATTTTCCGAATGCATTTTCGTCAGAATTTCGGGTATTTTCGTTATTGTTTTAACAAACGAAAACGAACAAGCACAATCCGAAATCTGAAAGATCCGACATCTTGCTTTATTTTCGTTTTCGTTGCTACAACAGTTCGATATAGATAGAAGATTCAACATGACACTGACAATAGCAATCTGTGTCTATCGAACCTGTGGTCGAATGTGCCTAACCTTAACTCTATAAGTCCAATATTATTCTACATAGAGAGAAAAGATTCGACATTATAGAGACAGTGTTGGGGTAGACCATTCGACATGAACGATGAAGATTCGACGAAGCAGCGAAAAACATACAAACGTTGAATCATTGAAGGCTTATGGTGTCTATCAAAAGTTCTAAGAAGATTCGACAAGCAGCTAAACTGTACGACGTGTCATACAACATTAGAATTCTTCTATAGCTTGTAGACCAGTGGTCTCAAAGTACCGGCCCGCGGGCCATTTGCGGCCCGCGGACCAGTTATAAATGGCCCGCAGGCAGGGTGGAAGTGAGGGGAGCAAAAAAAAAAAAAAAAAAATTTTTTTTTTTTTTTTATTTTTTTTTTTTAGCTGGCGCCATCTGGTGGTGAGCCGTTGGTATTACAAGTTATTACCACCAGATGTGAGCTGGCGCCATCTGGTGGTGGCCGTTGGTATTACAAGTTAAGCATTACAAGTTAAACAGCAATTCTAATGTCATTTTACACTATTTTCACTGCCATATTCTTCCCTCTAATTAGAACCCCCAAACATGATATATATTTTTTATCCTAACACCCTAGAGAATAAAATAGCGATCGTTGCAATACTTTCTGTTACGCCGTATTTGCGCAGCGGTCTTACAAGCGCACTTTTGTTGGGAAAAAATTACACTTTTTTTAATTAAAAAATAAGACAACAGTAAAGTTATCCCCATTTTTTTTAATATTATGAAAGATAATGTTACGCCGAGTAAATTCATACCCAACATGTCACGCTTCAAAATTGTGTCCGCTTGTGGAATGCCGACAAACTTTTTTTCCCTTTAAAATCTTCATAGGCGACGTTTAAAAAAATCTACAGGTTGCATGTTTTAAGTTACAGAGGAGCTAGAATTATTGCTCTCACTCTACCAATCGCGGCGATACCTCACATGTGTGGTTTGAACACCGTTTACATATGCGGGCGCTGCTCACGCATGTGTTCGCTTCTGCGCGCAAGCTCGTCGGGACGGGGTGCGTTTTCTGGCTCCTAACTTTTTTAGCTGGCTCCTAGATTCCAAGCAAATTTGTCAAACCCTGACTTACACCAGTGCTGGTGGTAATAATGCGCTCGCTGACACCAGTGCTGGTGGTAATAATGTGTTCGCTGACACCAGTACTGTTGTTTTTGAAGTTTGAAAGTTTGCATGCGGCCCCTCATGACATATGAAAACTTGTCTTGTGGCCCTCAGGTAATTTGAGTTTGAGACCCCTGTTGTAGACGGAACATTCGACCGGAAAAGTACAATTGTGGCATTGTACAGTTTAGCTGCTCCGTCGAATCTTCTTAGAACATTCGACAGACACCATAAGCCTTCAATGACAGATTCGACCTTAATTAATTTGGATTTTCGGAAGAATGCATTTTTTAACAAAACAAAATAAATAAAAACAAATTTCGGGAGTCACTAAATAAATACATTTTCCGGACGAAAACTAAATTCTGAAACAAAATGTTTCAGTGTGCATCTCCTGGTGTATGCGAGGCAGGACATTTCATGTGTTGGTGCCATACTAATCTCAGACAGTTTTTGTCCCCTTTTCTGTACTTAAGAGGCTGCCACAGTCCAGTACTAAATCTTCTAATAGTCACTGCTCAGTCTACACTGACCCTGAGGGTGAATCATAAAAAGGATTTAGGTATCATTTCCCAAGCGGAATCACTTAGAGATGAACTGACAGTGTCTGCTCTCGGCAGAGTTCATTAACCATAGAATGGGAGGGAGAAGCTATTCCGTGATGGCCAGTGTCAGCCGTCTGGCTAATATTTTATATCTTGATGCAGTGTACTGGATATAAGAGCGATGAGTGATGACCCAAAGATCAAACAACCATCTTTATCTTGTGCTAGAAGACAAAAAGTGAAAAACAAGTAGTAAAAAGCAATGAACAAATATATAGGTGACATGTTTAAATTTTTCAAACAAACTTATTATGAAAAATGGCAAAAATAGCCTTTGCCAGAATCTCTAGTTTGCTGTCAAATTACATAAGTTAGCTGTATACCCAGGGATGGTAAGTGTATAGTGAATAGGTAGTTTGGATGTGTAACAGCTAGAAAGTAGGAATACGTTTTACATTTTACCTAACTTGGTTTTGCCTCTAAATGAACATATTGATCAAAATTGCCACCAAATTGTGCCTTACAACATTGCAAGCAAGGCAAAAATAAAAAAATTGAAGTAAGCAAGTTAAAGCTGCCCACAATAAGCAGGAAGCTTTAAAAATAATCAGTTTGCTTTACTTTGCTCGAGACTCTTCGGCCTCCCAGAATTCTGGTTATATTATTTAGCAGCTACATAGTCCCAAATAGCCCAATGGCACATCCCTAACCCTAATGCCGAGTTTACACGATCATTTTTCGGCATTAAAAAAACTACGTTTTTCTGCATGTAGAAAAAACGTTGTTTTTTCCAACTTCATCATTAAAACGACGTTGCCCACAGCAACTAGCAAATCGCGGTGACGTACAACACATACAATGGCACTATAAAGGGGAAGTTCCATGCGGATGACGCCATCCTTGGGCTGCTTTAGCTGATTTCCTGATTTTAAAAGACGATTCACGCTTTTCTGTCTGTTACAGCATGATGAATGTGCTTACTCCATTACGAATGGTAGTTTTACCAGAACGAGCGTTCCCGTCTCATAACTTGCTTCTGAGCATGCACGGGTTTTTAACGTCGTTTTAGCCCACACACGATCATTTTTTACAACCCGAAAAACGACATCATTTAAAACGTTGTTAAAAAATGCAGCATGTTCGAAAAAAATTGTTGTCGTTTTTCAGAACCCGAAAAATTATGTGAAGCCCACACACGATCATTTTAAATAAAAAAAAATTAAAACATCGTTTTTTACATGCCGAAAAATGATCGTGTGTACGCGGCATAAGATCCCATGGGTCAGATTTGAAAAAGACTCAATCCTACCTTATTCTATTGCTGGGCTTTTATGGGGCAATAAAGTTTCTAACCATAACTTAGAAACTCTTAACCAGTTAGTCGCTCACTCATATCAATTATGGAAACTACACAATAATAAATTCAAACTGATTTCCACCACACCTCCACATGCTTCCTTTTTTCTAGGAGATCCCAAATTCTTATCAATCCATCAAGATACGGGAGAGCTCACAACAACAACTTAACCACCCCCAAAAAACGTAAAAACCCTGTACACACGACCGGGAATCCCGTCGGAAAATAAAAGTCGGTATTCCTAACGGGATTCCTGGCAGGCTTGACTTGAAAAGCCATGTATACACACGGCCACACAAAATCCAGACGTTCTTTTGAATGGCAAGAACACGGTGATGTCATCAACTATGACGAGCCTGTGTCTCGTCACATTCGATGCCATCGCCGCCATCCTGCTACACCCCACACTAACCTTGTATGCTACCACTCATGCGCCGAAGTGTTATCTAGCATGCGTGTTTTTTCACCCAGACGACCGGTTTTCTTGGCAGGAAACACTCTGCCGGCAAACCCGACGAGAAAATAGAGAGCAGGGTTCTCTATTTTCCCTTCAGGATTCCCATCTTTTTTCCTGACGGGAAAGCTGCTAGGGAGCATACACATGGCTGGGATTCCAAGCCAAAATCTCTATTGGCAGTTTTCGTGTGTACGAGGCTATAGAGAACGCCACATTTACCTCCGTCTCGTCTTTAAAAACCAAATATAACATCCCCAATAATGAGCTCAGGAGATTCCTCCAAATTAGAAACTTTTAAAGCTCATACTTTCAAATAACAGAAATAAAATCACCCACATTCTATGAAAACATATGTTCTAGATCTCCAAGAGGTGCAGGTTTGATATCTGTGATATACTGAAATCTGATTAACATAGATAGTCAAGATAAACTTCCCTATATGCATAAACGGGAGCAAGAATGTGATATCTCTCTACCCTCAGAAAAATAGGCCGACTGTATCAACAATTTACTTAAATGTACAAGATCACTCGCAATTAGAGAGACAGCAATAAAGTTGTTCACAAGATAGTATTATACATCGGCAAAACTCCACTCCATTTTCCCTTCAGTTCCTCAGACATGTTTCAGAGGTTGCATTTCTACAGGATAATTTTCACCAATTTTTGGGGTACGTGAGAAAGTATCTCAGATATGGAAGCAACTCGAAAAATTTACATCCAAAATTTCAGGTAACAATATAAGACTCAACCTCTTTAACAGTCTATTATTCACCCCAATCACAGGATTAACCATCCATTACATGATACTAGTTCACACAATTTGTGTTTCCATTCACTGGCTTATCGCATACCATTGGAAATCTACTTTGTTACCTTTAACCCAACTGAAAACAAGAATTAATAATATCAACCTCATGGAAAAAAAAATCACACTTTATACAATACTAAACATCTCTTTAAAAAGAAATGGGACCCACCTTTTACACCTTTTAAACCCTGTTTAAACTATTTTTTTAAACTAGAATTCACTCAGGAATGAGAAGAAGTCTAGGGGCCAGATTCACGTAGGAGATACAACGGCGTATCTCCAGATAGGCCGTCGTATCTCTGAGTGTGAGGCGTTGTATCCTGGCACCTGATTCAAAGAATCAGATACGCCAGAATTTCTCTAAGATACGACCAGCGTAAGTCTCTTACACCGTCATATCTTAGTTGCATATTTACGTTGGCCGCTAGGTGGCGCTTCCGTCGATTTACGCAAGGGATATGTAAATTAGGTAGATACGCCGATTCAGAAACGTCCGCCCGGCGCATTTTTTTACGTCGTTTACGTTAGGCTATTTCCGGCGTAGAGTTACCTGCTATATGAGGCGTATCCTATGTTAAGTATGGACGTCGTTCCCGTTTTGAATTTTGAAAATTTTACGTTGTTTGCGTAAGTTGTCCGTGAATGGGGCTGTGCGTAATTTACGTTCACTTCGAAAGCATTGGCTTTTTGCGGGTTAATTTGGAGCATGCGCACTGGGTTACTTTCACGGACGGCGCATGCACCGTTAGTCAAAAACGTCATTTACGTGGGGTCATGTTTTATTTACATAAAACACGCCCACCTCTTCACAATTTGAATTAGGCGCACTTACGCCGGTAGGGTTAACGCTACGCCGCCGTAACTTAGGGCGCAGGTTCTTGGTGAATACAGAACCTGCCTCACTAAGTTACGGGGGCGTAGCGTATCTGAGATACGCTACGCCCGCAGAAAAATAAGCCAATCTACCTGAATCTACCCCTATATTTCTAAATAACTACTTGATTGCGTGTTTGATAATTCTGATGCAATAATCTTATCATCCAATGTATATTTTGTCATAATTCTCAATAGTGATAAAACCTATACACTGTATTTCTCTTGATTTAAGATATCATGATTTGTACCACTATTTTGTACCTAATAAAACGTTTGTAAACTTTGCTCAAGACTTTTTATTTAGGCATTCTTTTAAATGGGTCCAACCTGCATCGTCGACTGGCTGGGGAAACTTGATCACACATAAACAATCACCATTGGATCTGTATTAGGAAGATAAATATAATAAGATATCTGTTAATATGCATAATAATTAGGTCTTACCCTAATGGTTGTATTTTAATACCAAGTTCACATAGTTACAGAGTTAACCAAGCTGAATGTGATTTTGTAGGAAAGGCTTGAAACTAGTTGTTGCATATAGGCCAGGGAATGAATTTATTGTAGAAGCATCACAGTTCTGTTTGTAAAATGGACTTGTCCCAATTCCCTCCCTGAGAATCAGGATGCACCTGGTCAAAGGCTATGAATTTGACTCCTGTGGGGCTATAACTATGACAAAATGCGATATGTTGACCATGGGGAGATGCTATGTTTCCAAGATCTTTTAAAACAAACAAACAAGAAGGTGCATGCACCTAGTGCATTAAAAAAACATTTATTATAGCGATAAAAACTGCTACAATTAAAACTCACACAGTAGCAACTGGTAAAAGCCAAGATGCCATATCGTTTCGGGGGGCACACCCCCTTCCTCAAAGCTAGATTAAACACGTCAGCTTGACACCCCATTATGGTGTAATTGGAGTATGTGCTTTAACACTGTATGGCATCTTGTGTTTCATTGGCTTATACCAGTTTCTACTTTGTGAGTATCCATTTGTAGCAGATTTTTAAAGCTATAATAAATGTTTTGGTAATGCACTAGGTGCGTGCGCCTTCTTGTTTGTTTTGTAGCTCGTACTTTGGATTACCCCATTTAAAGGGGGGCTGCATCCGCCAAGCATTCAGATTTGCTGTAATTTATTTTGCATCCTTATACAGAGGACCTCATAGCACTGGAAGTGACTGTTTGCTTGTGTTCCAAGGTCTTTTACATAGATGTGGTCATGAATTTGTCTCCAAAACACTCTTTTGTTTTTTTAAAACCAAACAATTTGGTCTACATAGATGGCCATTTGGCAGCAAACCTGACTCCAACGTAATGATATTATGAGTATCCCCCAAATCTATAGGTGCCCTTGTAAATAGATGGACTCCCGGGCTGTCAGTAAGCTAAACTAGGGGGCACTGCTGCAGACACCTGGTAAATAGGTATAGGTGCCCTTGATGTTGCAAGGGTCCTCTCTCCTCCCCACTCTGCACCAACTTGCTCTTTTGAATATGATTTCCAGAGTATCAGGAATATAATTTTTTACTATCAGGTAGGATTCCAATAAATACCAATATTTCTGCACCAACATCTCTGTCATGCAATAAGAAACTTATAAAGCCACACATCCAAAACATATCACTCATTGAACCGTCTGAAATGGTCAAATTAAGACATTGTGATGGCTCTCTATGTTATTATTCATACCCAGTATATACAGTAAAAGGACATTCATTACCATTTATTAAGTGGAATACAAGTAAAAATGATAGAAAAGGTATTAAGGAGTACTTTAAAGCCCTAAAAACAATAATTTCACTGTCCGCATTTCGTTTGTAAGCTAAATTTTACAAAAAATCTGCTAATTTCACAAATTTTTGGTCAAAACTAAGTTGGCTGGTTTTGCCCATGCCTACAAGCAAGCATAAGTGATAACTTTTGCACACCACAATGTAACCCATGTAATTTGAATTAAACTGTCTTCTATATCTTAGATCTCCCAGACTCCCTAGGCAAGAAAATCCTGTTGCAACGCCCTTCCCATGCAGCTAATATACCTTTTCGTTTTGTTGTATTATATAACCAGAACACATTTTAAAACTATATTACCTGTATGAGTTAACAGGTAGCCTGCTACCTCTGCGTATACTGATAGCACTTGTTTAGTATATTTATATAAGTCAGTGGACCATAACCAGGGACATCACATTACCTCCAATGCCTCCCCAAAGCTTGTCAGACATATCTCTGAAGACCTGCTAAATAAGTCACTTTTCATTAGCATGAAGTCAATTCAGTGTAATTAAAATTAATTGGCAAAGGATGTTTTTCACACTTAAGGTGGTTTAATACCTTGTCTTATCTTAAAAAAAATTTTTTTTTTTTTGGGGAAATTATTTTCTATTGATTTAAAAAAATGTAAAACAGGTACAGTACAGAACTTCTGGGCATTCCCCGTCTGGAGTAACACAAAAGGGTAAACAACTTCTTGACCTTGCACAGGCTCCACTGGTAAAATACAAATTTTGGTTCCAAGAAATTAGCCAGACTGCACATCTTGTATTTTGAATAACATGCAATGCATTCGAGGGTTTTCATTTGAATTGTAATTTTTTTAATTAAACAGGAAAGGATGGGGTATCTAATCTGATAGAAACCAATGGTCCAGTATAAAATAAACAGAATCAGTGACTGTTAATGTGATCCTGTGGCCATGCTACAGACATGCAAGTATTTACATATTCCTAGAAAGCAGTAATGAAACTTTGAAACAAACCCTCACTGACCTATGTAGCTGCAAGAATTGTGGAGAAATGTATCCTCAAATCCATAACAGAGGCACTATTCTCTGACTTTAATCAGTTTCTCAGCAGCTTAATGGGTTAGGTCACCTTTGCTCTTCCAAAAAATACCTGTGCATTTCAGCTTTTCTAGTAAATAAAAAAGCAGTCCAGAATTTAAAATAGATGCCTAATTTCCAATGCATACTTGCAGGCCGTACATAGCCTCTCTGCAGCCTATCCCCAGAACTCCTAGAGTGGGCAACCCTTTAGGCAGGATGGGCTGGCAATTGGACATGCGGCCCCATCATTGCGGAAATGAGCGGCCTAGCTTAAAAATCTGCACATGCACAGTGCTTTCCCTCCTTCTCTGATTGAGCAGTGGTAGAGCTCATCATTGTGCCACAGAGGGAGGGAAAGCACACTATACATGTGCAGGTTTTAAAAAGCCAGACCCCTTGTTCCTGCACTGATGGGACTAGGGATAGTGCAATAAAATGTCCCATATCCTTTAGGCCAGATACACATTAATACACTGTTGTGGTTTGATTTTCATTCAAAATGTGGTTGTCAACACACAGCAATGCAGGCTTTAATGGATCTACAATTTTTTTTTTCAACGCAGCACACAACAAAGCACAGACAGTTTACACCTAGACTTGGATCACGCACAAGAGGCCCGATCATCGAAAAAAGCTGATCATTGTCCTCAAGTTTAAGGAATGCTGACCCCACCTTTAGTGCTGCTGGTCTTTACGGTGAGCAGAAAACACAGAAAGAGATGAGAGCTGGGAGTAGAGTGTTTTGCATTCCTTTAGGCCCCTTTCACACTGGCTAGCGGTGCAGTTTTAGCCACTGCTAGCAGCCGGAAAAGGGTCAATACCGCCGGCAATGCGCCTCTGCAGAGGCGCATTGCCGGCTGTATTACCACGGTTTCCCATTGCTTTCAATAGCAGTAAACACCCCGCGCCTTCACCACTCCAAAGATGTGGCTAGCAGGACTTTTGGAGCAGTCCTGCTAGCGCACCGCTTCAGTGTGAAAGCCTTTGGGCTTTCACACTGAAGATTGCAGGGTAGGATTTTTTCAGGCGGTATTTAGGCGCTATTTTTAGCGCTGTACCGCCTGAAAAACGTGTCAGTGTGAAAGGGGCCTTAGACTTCTATAAGAATGCAAAACCCACCTGAAGCTAACTAAAGCGTGTCAACACAGACTCTTACAACATTGAGATGCTACAGTGGTGGGACATTTTGTTGCTACAGAAATATTTGGAATTTAAAAGGATCCCTAGAGGTTTACGGATTACTAAACTGTGCTTGTTTCCTTGATCAGAACTTGAATGATAAATGGATCTCCTGTTTGCACGAATGTAATCAGTAAGGCCTTGTACACACAACGGGACATGTCCGATGAAAATGGTCCGCGGACCATTTTCATGGGACATGTCCGCTGGCGGATTTTGGTCTGATGGCTGTACACACCATCAGACCAAATTTCCCGCGGACAGCGAATGCGGTGACGTGGCCGCGCCGTCGCCACGACAATGACGTGGCGACGTGCGTGACCCTGGAAGGTGCGAGGGCTTTCGGCCGAGCGGACATGTCCGGTGAGTCGTACAGACGACCGAACATGTCCGACGAACAGGCTTCCAGCGGACATGTTTCTTAGCATGCTAAGAAACATTTGTCCGCGGGAAACCTGTCCGATCCGCCGGAAAATTGTCCGGTCGGCCATACAGACGACCGAACATGTCAGCAGACATGTTCGGTCGTGTGTACGAGGCCTTATGGTTACAATATATTATCACTAGAGTTGAGCGGACACCTGGATGTTCAGGTTCAACGGGTTCGGCCAAACTTTGAAAAAAAGTCCGGGTTCGGGACCCGAACTTGACCCGAACTTGACCCCAAATCCCATTGAAGTCAAAGGGGACCCGAACTTTTCAGTACTAAAATGTCTCTAAAAAACTAATAGAAAGGGCTAGAGGGCTGCAAATGGCAGCAACATGTTGGTAAGAGCATGGCAAGTACTCTGCAAACAAATGTGGATAGGGAAATAACTTAAAATAACATAAAATACATAAAAATAAAAAATAAATAATCTTGACCTAGGAGGACGAGGTCCATATGGAGTAGGAGGTTGAGGTGGCGGTGGATGTGGCGGTGTAGGTGGAAGCGGCGATGGAGGAGGACGAGGTAGCCAACACAGGTTTTTGTTTTTAATTTATTTATTTTTAGACATTGTCAAGGTGACCTAGCAGGCCGATCCCAAAATCAACCATTGGCTCCTTCGGGGTAGCGCTACACTTAGAACAAAACAAATGTTGCAATAAGAATTGTGAATATTAATTGAATGTGTGTTTCTTTACTAGACATGTTTTATGACCCTAAGACGTCTGTAAACCCCCTGAAGAAGGGCCGTATACCGAAACAGCTGTTGGGTTTGACTGAGAGTGGTCTTTTTTTGTTGTCAATTATTGTGTATTATCTGGATTTGTACACCATTCATGTGTTTTTAATCTATGATTTTCATGTGACAACACTTTTTTGTATACCAAATAAATAATTTATATTTTTATACTCAATTACTTCTGTTTGTGTCACTTTCAAAGTCCCACCCTTGAGGGGCTTTGCTGTATTTTCATATCCAATTGGGTTGTGGTGACTTACAAACAGTAAAATTTTCGTGAATATTGGGTTTTTCTCTTCAATAACAAGGTAATGGTATTTCTTGGAATGGTTGAAGCTAAAGATGTCTATGTACAGTGTTCACATAGGAGTGCAGTAAAGCATTCCCAAGGTAAATCTGTCTGTACACAGTGTCCCAATGAAGCACCAAAGAAAGGTCTGCAAAGGTGGGCAATTGCCCTCTCACCAATGGCCAGGCTGATCAGATGCCTTTCGAACAGCGACTCCCGGAGAGGTGTCCTTGAATCGGATCCGTACGTGGTGACCACATGATGCGAAGCACAGAGCGCAGGTTGTCGGACAGCCAAGTGATGCTAGATGAGTGTCTGAAGGACAGCTTGTGACTAACAGTCTACAGCTCTCTGCTCACGGAGCTCTGAAAACCTCAGTGTAGAGGCGTCGGGGAAAGATGCAATATCAGGATGATGTTGCATTCACCGAGGTATCCTTTACTTTTCTTTTAAAACTGTCCTGCCGCTTGCCTGTTTTTTTCACTGTTGTATCATCTATGGTCTTTTAATTCTTTAAGAGCAATAGGCTAGCAGAAGGACAATTTTGCATTAGCACAAACATAGACAACCAAAGACAAAACAAGCCTGTTTATAAACCGAACTGAATCAGATTTCGGTGCTGTATGTAAACCAAGCTAATTGGTAATAAATCCACAGCCAAATATTTGTACACTGTCTCCTCGTTGTCCAGTCATTTTTTGTAAAAAAAATAAAAGGCTTTGGTACTTGTGCCCAGGGTAGTGCCCAGCTTCCCATGCCTTTTTGTCAATACCTTGCCTATTAGCCTTAAAAAGGGCAGAATTTATTAACTTAATTCAATGATCATAAAAATAATAATCACATCAATGGGATTTGCCTTTAAGTTTGGGTTCCTATAACTTGAGGCTGGGTTCACACTATTGTGAATTGGATGGTTACTCCGCATCCAATTCGCATGACAGGAGAGTGTGACAGTCTCTCAATGAAGCTGGTTCATACATTTCCAGAGCGGCCGCGGAGTGCAAAGCAGAAGAGTCCTGTGCGTCTTTGGCTCAGTAACAGGTCCAAATTCAGTCATAAATTTGGACCTATTTCATACCTGAAAAGGTTATTGGGGATGCACCGGACCCTCTGCTGTGCCCTGTGGCCGCAGATAGTGTGAACCCAGCCTTATAAAAAAAATTCTGTCAAAAAAATACTAATACTGACCCTGACCTTTGACCCTGACCCAAACACGAACCCTGACACTGACCCAGATCAAATTTTGAACTAGGTTTTCTTTTATTGAAATTATTTTATTATTATTATTTATTTATTTTACACACACTTTTTTCTGCAAGGAGAGGGAGAGATATGATGCATCTCTTTCCACCATTCACAGAGAGAGAGAGAGAAAAAACAAGGGCGGGCTTTACAGTGAATAATCGCTGTAATAGCCAATCAGAGGCTATCACAGAGATCAGGTGACCCAGAATTGGGAGTTTCAGGTCCTGATTGTTAGAACTTGGCCTTGAAAAGGTTGAGCTCCATTTGGATAGGCCACGTTGCATTCTGTAATGTTAAAGAAATACAAATGTTGATTCATTAAAAATACATAAAAAGCACATGGCATTGTATTCTCCCTGGGATATATAGCATCCTTCTCCCGATCAATTACAGCAAATGCATGGATATTGGTTTAAGGACATAACATTACTTGCATTAACTGTAATAAATCTGTTTTAAACGCTGTACAATTACATGTGGGATTAAATGTCACATTGGCATTCCAGTAACTCTACGTGTGTAACAGGTTCAACATGGAAAGAATAGAAATGGAGGAGATATGTCTATTTTTGAAAATGTTTTGCATTAATGTAAGTGAATGTGAGTAACTGCCTCCAGCTATCTTTTAATTTTGTTTTTCCCTTGAGGTGTTTACATAATTAAAGACTGTAGTACTGTAATGACGTGGTTATCCACGAAACATATGTCGGAGGCAGTCTGACATCCCCGCTCACCAGCTGACCCCGCGCTCTTACTCTGCAGCTACGGATACACTGTCTGCACACAGAGACCGGTGCGAGTCCAATCAGGTCCTGTCATAGACGCATGCAATCTTAGTGCCGGGCAGGCACCCACAAAAGTAAGGGGCCAATCAGCGTTTTTTTATTGTTTTAAATTTTAATAAATGGTAATGCACTATTAGCTTCTCCTGTCTGTTTTGGTTGATGGAATCCTGGATATCAATGGCCGCATGATCGCAGCAGTCTGAACAGTGGTGAATAGTGTGCAGGCACTTAGACCTGCTCAGCTCTAACGACCCACTTTTTAATTAAAGGGGGCCACTGTATCTGGTAAGCATATCCCTTGTCAAGAGCACATCGGGTGAAGTCTCAGTAAATGGTGGTGGCTGCAGTATCACATAGACTCTTTTGCATGATTTTTGATTGAATTCACCTGCGAAGACAATCACCTATGGACTGTGTTATTTTCACTTGATGCAATTTTTGAGGTGTCACTCAAGAGACACGTCATTGTTTGGTTTTGTTTATTGGACACATTTTCTATCACCTAGTTGCTGCATATATTAACTCACCTTTGTATGGCAAATCACTGTATAAATACGGTAGAGATTTAATTTAATATTGAAATATTTGTATGATTTATTTCTCCACCGGAGTGTTTAATTTAATTTATTTAATTTATACTTTATTCATACCATTGTAATCCTCCCACTGAGAGGTATCCAATCATTGGTATTATTATTACTAGTGCCCTCTTCCACCCTTTTGAATAAAGAGAGTAGAGATGCCACCAGCTAAAATTACCCTTTAAGGTATGTAAGGCTACCCCTGATGAATCCTCTGTTCTGCCATGACTCTTTAAGCTTCTTGGTCCCCACTGACACACCTGGTTGTAGACTGAGGACCGCTCACGCCTGTGTTACTTAAACACTAATAGATTACCACTCTACAACAGTATACAGAAAATAGGCCACAGGTGACTTGAGAATTAATAAGATGAGTGCATTATTGAAGTGTAAGCAAATGCAATGCATAAAACAAATATTTAAGACAACAGAATACGTTGGGTTAACTGACAGGAATGTTAGCCTCACCTACAGCCATTGACTTGCACACTTTTCAAGGTTAAAACTGGAATGTCCCTGACTAAATGACAGATCTTTTCTGTGTCCTACATCTATTAACCACTTAAGGACCGGACCAATATGCTGCTAAATGACCCAAGGAGTTTTTACAATTCGGCACTGCGTCGCTTAAACAGACAATTGCGCGGTCGTGCGACGTGGCTCCCAAACAAAATTGACGTCCTTTTTTTCCCCACAAATAGAGCTTTCTTTTGGTGGTATTTGATCACCTCTGCTGTTTTTATTTTTTACGCTATAAACAAAAATAGAGCGACAATTTTGAAAAAAATGCAATATTTTTTACTTTTTGCTATAATAAATATCCCCCAAAAACATATATAAAATTATTTTTTTCCTCAGTTTAGGCCGATACGTATTCTTCTACCTATTTTTGGTTAAAAAAATCGC
This sequence comes from Rana temporaria, assembly GCF_905171775.1. Taxonomy (NCBI): domain Eukaryota; kingdom Metazoa; phylum Chordata; class Amphibia; order Anura; family Ranidae; genus Rana; species Rana temporaria. Next base: position 63,148,614 of record NC_053500.1, on the reverse strand, counting down.
AATAAGTGTTTATCGATTGGTTTGCGCAAAATTTATAGCGCTTACAAAATAGGGGATAGTTTTATTATTTTTTTTTTTTTACTACTAATGGCGGCGATCAGCGATTTTTTTCGTGACTGCAACATTATGGCGGACACTTCGGACAATTTTGACACATTTTTGGGACCATTGTCATTTTCACAGCAAAAAATGCATTTAAATTGCATTGTTTATTGTGAAAATGACAGTTGCAGTTTGGGAGTTAACCACAGGGGGCGCTGTAGGAGTTAGGGTTCACCTAGTGTGTGTTTACAACTGTAGGGGGGTGTGGCTGTAGGTCTGACGTCATCGATCGAGTCTCCCTATAAAAGGGATCACTCGATCGATGCAGCCGCCACAGTGAAGCACGGGGGAGGCTGTGTTTACATATGGCTCTCCCTGTTCTTCAGCTCCGGGGAGCGATCGCGAGGGGGCGGCTAGAAACGAATAGCCGCGCCCTCGTCCCAGATCGCTCCTGAAGCCAGGGGAACCGCCGCATGTACGGGGGGGTCCCGATCGGACCCCGACCCACGTCTAGGCAGGCACGTACAGGTACGTTGATGTGCCTGTCCGTGCCATTCTGCCGACGTAAATGTACATGCGGCGGTCCGGAAGTGGTTAACTAGTACCAGTAAGTCAATATTGATGTTCAACTTTATAATACAGGTGCTATATGAGCACTGTATGTTATAGTTCATCAAAACTTCCACTAGAGATTTATATTTATTGATTCTTATATACATATTTTTATCTCAGTTATGGTTCACCATCTCCTTCTCTCTATAGGTATACACATGGGCTATTGCTTCCAGGTTGGCTCACCATAGGCGTGAAGCAGTTTATCCCGACAGTCAGGATTTTTTCATCCAGGGGATTGCCTCCCTACGGTTGTTCTCTCCCGGCCTCCCGCCCTACTCATCTTAGGTACGGGCTGTCCCCTAGTCCATACTAACCGCACAGACTTTGTCCACTGTTGTATAATGAATAACTATGCTGTATGCCTTTATGGTAACTATCTCCATACTTAAGATCATGTCTAATTTCTTTTTGTTCACATGCAATGTTCTAGATATGAAATGTTTTTATATGTTATTACATTGTGCATTTCTCACTTATATAGAACACCACCCACCGTGGGTTCCTGACAAAGCCCATACAGGGCGAAACTAGTTGAACTATCAACACGAGTGGCGCGAAGAAGACTATTCGCAGTTATCTGCATTTACAGTACTTTTTCTATCTGAACATGATTGGTTTTAGCATTTGTTAAAATATATATATATATATCCTATTTTTGTAATACATTTTTCTTATTTTTGAATCAAACGCTCTTTGTCTATGTGGTTCAGATGATTGGGGTTTGATCAGGCCCCTATATATATACACATACTTACTTTATTTATCCATCATGCATCATCAAAAATCCCACACTATATCCTGTTATAGGAAACACTTCTAATCCTTACACCAAAATAAGGCTAAACCCCATTAAACTAGTATACCTAGCTTAAGTAAGAACAACATCAACAGTAAAAGCATGAATGGCACAAAGAAAAAGTTTCACTGTAACTCCTGACAATGACTATTCAAAAAACGTTCCCAAGTGCAATCTGCATGTACAGCCCATTAGTGGGTGTGAGGGTGTACAATGGGATTCCCCTGGAGGTATCCCCAAAGTACCTGGTACCTAACTGTCAGTGTTGGCTGGCTTTTATTGGGGTCCTTCTGTAGGTGGTGCACAAGTTCTATTTTCAGCAAAGGGAATGGTTTCACTTGGTAACCTACACCAGAAGGTGCTATCCAAACTGCATATTGCCACCAGTGCAAATAAATTTGCATTTAACATGTAGGGCCAAACCCCCCATTTGGATAGTGTCCCATTTCTGCAGTGCCTCAGACCTGCTGTGCCAGCATTGGGCTTTGCGGTGCACACCAACATGCACACCAGGAACATTCCAACTTTTATATCTGTGTTGAGAAAAAGAGATGCTTTCGTTATAGAGTCAGTATCAGTAAGGCTGAATAAAAACATGGGTCAATTGTTATTTGTATGTGTATGTATGTGTACAATGGATTCCTACACCCCTATATATTATGGTCGCTGAGAAATATGTCTAAAGGTTTTTTAAGTTACTGTAACTAAGCTCTCAACTGACACCACTAACTGCGGAAGGTGTTTCATATTATTACTGTTCAGACTGTAAAGAACCCCTTATGCAGTTTAACATTACATTTCTTCCCATCCAACTACATTGGGTGGCCAGGTGTTTTTTCAGAATACTTAAATTAAATAGCTTTTTTCCCAATACTGCATTCACCATTGATTAATCTGTACAATGCTATAATATTCCCTCTGAAGTGCAAAAACATGGGGCTCCAGGATCCCCGCTACCATATAGTATATTCCAATTATGTTAAGAATCAATGTTGGAGCAGAAAATACGGGTACAGGTGGTGTCACACTCTAATCAGCTAATTAACTCAAACACCTGTAAAGGTTTCCTGAGCCTTTAAATGGTCTCTCAGTCTGGTTCAGTAGGTTACACAATTATGGGGAAGACTGCTGACTTCACAGTTTTCCAGAAGACAGTCATTGACACTCTCCACAAGGAGGATAAGCCACAAAAGGTCATTGCTAAAGAATCTGGCTGTTCACAGAGTGCTGTATCCAAGCATATTAATGGAAAGTTTAGTGGGAAGAAAAATGTGTGGTAGAAAAAGGTGCTCAAGCAACAGAGATAACCACAGTCTTGAGAGGATTGTGAAGCAAAGGCCATTCAAGAATTTGGGGGAGATTCACACGGAGTGGACTACAGGTGGTGTCGGTGCTTCAAGAGCCAAAACACACAGACATATCCAGTACATGGGCTACAAGTGTCGCATTCCTTGTGTCAAGCCACTCCAGAACCAGAGACAACATCAGAAGCGTCTTACCTGGGCTAAGGAGAAAAAGGACTGTTGCTCAGTGGTCCAAAGTTCTCTTGAATTTTGGATTTCAAACTTGCAAATCAAGGTCTCAGAGTCTGGAGGAAGAGTGAAGAGGCACACAACCAAGTTGCATAAGGTCCAGTGTGAAGTTTGGGGAGCCATGTCATCTGCTGGTGTTGGTCCACTGTGTTTTATCAAGTCTAAAGTCAGCGCAGCCCTCTACCAGGAAAATCTAGAGCACTTCATGCTTCCCTCTGATGACCAGCTTTTTGGAGATGCTGATTTCGTTTTCCGGCAGGACTTGGCACCTGCCCACACTGCCAAATGTACCAATACCTGGTTTAGTGATCATGGTATCACTGTGCTTGATTGGCCAGCAAACTGGCCTGACCCAAACCCCATAGAGAATCTGTGGGGTATTGTCAAGAGGAAGATGAGAGACACCAGATGAGACAATGCAGACAATGCAGACAATGAGACAATGCAGATGAGCTGAAGGCTGCATATGAAAGCAACCTGGGCTTCCATAACACCTCAGCAGTGCCACAAAATTAAAAGAAGGAAATTCTTGAAATATATCACCCTGTGTGTAATTAATCTATATAATATAAAGTTTCACTTTTTGAGTTTAATTACTAAAATAAATAAACTTTTTGATGATATTCAATTTTTTTTAGATGCACCTGTATATGGCTCTGCTACACTGCATACAAAGATGAGCAATTTGCCTGTCTCTGTACACCAAATTAAGCCTGGTACAAAGGATCGGATTTTCTGCAGACAAAGAGTAGGACTTTTGTCCGAAGGGCGTTGGCCATGAACTTGTATTGCATACAAACGGCAAAGAATTTGTTAGCCAACAAACACGAAACAACATGGTTTTTCGGCTCTTTAGCGCCACCCTTTGGGAAACTTTTGCTAAAATTGTGTTATGGTTAGCATTGCTTTTGAGCATGCGTGTTTGTACTTTGGAGTTTTTTTCCGAAGAACTTCTATACACACGATCAGATAATCCAACAACACACATTTGTTGTCAGAAAATTTGAAAGCGTGCTATCCAACATTTGTTGGCTGAAAATCGGACAACAACTGTCCGATGTAGCATATAAACGGTCGGATTTTCTGACAACAGTGTGCCATCACACAATTCCCATGTACAAATCAAATCGTGTGTACGGGCCTTATGAGTTGGTCTTAATTACCTGCAGTTTCGTTATCCAGGAACTTGTAGTATCTATCTATCTTTCGCACCTTGGTAGTGAGATGCACATACTTCTATAATAGTATAATCCAAGCATAACAGGTGCTGGGTAAAAACAGGTTAATTTGTACAAACTTCAAATGATTTCCACACTCACAGTTGCTGCTACAATCTTCTAGAAAATACATTGATAGGGTACAAAGGTCAATACAGATGGTGACTGTTTCTTAATAGAATGTCTTTGGTGGGTGATATGATCTTTCAATTCTTGGGTCATTTCCCCAACATAGAGAGATTGCACAGACACACTAATGGATAGATAACATGTAAGGAGAAGCAAATCAGATTTTGGCTAATCTGATATTCTGTCTCAGTACTTGGGTTTGAAAAGTTCCTGCCCTTTATCTTAAAATTGCATTGCACCAGTTTATATTGTACCTAGGAATGTATGTTTTAGCTCCCTATGAATTGGTTGGAGATCACATTGAAAAAAGCAATCTCTCAAAGTCTGCCTATGGTCGAAAGCTTAAACAGGACCATCTGTAAATCTGGAATATCTGGATATGCATGGATAAAAAGGTGCCAGTGTTTTCTAACACAGGACCACACTCTTTTACTAAAGGGCTGATATTTCATAGAGAACAGAATCCTTCTAATTTGTGTGTAGCACTACCCCCGAAGGAGCTGCTGGTTTAGATTTGGGCCTGCCGTTACCTTACTGTTCTATACGCTCGTTTCAGGGGTTCTCCTTGAAGAGTTGTCCACAAAAATGTCTGCACCAAACACAAAGTCTCTTTCAAGGTTTTTATTGAACAAAGTTCTCCAACAGAGGGGTAGAGGGATGGGGAAAGACTCAGGTACCGTTGCTTTGCGGATCACGGGTACAACTTAGATCCAGAGGACTAATTCAGTTCCACGCTGGATTTCAGCAACCACCAGATAGGCCTACTCTCACTGACCTAGCAGCTTGTGCGAAACTCGTCAAAGTCTCTGCCACAGACTTGATAAGTGTTGTTAGGCGTCCCACGATCTTCTGCCACTAGATCGTGTAACCACTCGCACACTTTGTATAGGTCCAATAAAGTACACAACTTCCGATGCCAAGAATCTTTCAGCCAGGCCAGCAGCACAGTGAGGTAAATTTGCCAGGATACATCCTTCAATTGAATCCCACTGGTTCAGCTTCCTCCCGTAGGTAAGGTAGCGAAGGACCATCCCTGGATTAGTAGAGCCCAGAAACTTCTGGACCCACTCTCAGTTGCGAGGCCTCGGACCAGCTCATACATCCCTGAGGCCAGGAGGGCTATCAGGTCAGGATTGGAAGACCCCGCCAAAACGGCGTCTGTCCCATAAGTACCCCTCCCCAGAATGCACAGCGGGTTGACCACGCCCCCTGAGCTGCTTCTGGGAAAGAGATACCCAATGCATCCAGCCTGCTGCCTTTCCAACCTTGACCTGTGGTAACAGCGACACCCACCGTCAAGGGGACAATTGTGCAACCCAGCTGAACTGAAACAGAACCAACAATTTAGCACAAATATTCTGAGCTAAACTACAGCTCAGGCAACTAAAATGTAACACATAGTGCCTACTCAATGGGAGCATGGTGCTATATGTGTTTTTTATATTGTAGGTTTACAGTTGTGAGATGTTCAAAGCTTGGGATATTTTTTTATAACCTTGCCCTGCTTTAAACTTCTCCACAACTTTATCCCTGACCTGTCTGGTGTGTTCATTGGCCTTGATGATGCTGTTTGTTCACTAAGGTTCTCTAACAAACCCTTGAGGGCAAATGTACACCACACTTTTCACATATTTATGTATAAAACATGTTAAAAAACATTTATCATTTTCCTTCCACTTCACAATTATGTGCCACTTTATGTTGGTCTATCACATAAAATCCCAATACAATCCATTTATGTTTTGGTTGTAACATGACAAAATGTGGAAAATTTCAAGGGGTATGAATACTTTTTTAAAGCACTGTAAATATAATAAATAAACACATACTGTAAAGTGCAAACATGCAACACAATTAGTGCATAAATGGTGAGCTCACAGACATGCAGACCCAAATATGATCAATAAGAGTATTGAAATTCATGATTAAAAATAATTTAGCTAAGCACTCTTATGCCACGTGCACACGATTGGTTCATCTGATGAAAACGGACCAATGGATTTTTTCATCAGATGTCCGATGAAGCTGACTTTCATCAGTCTTGCCTACACACCATCAGTTAAAAATCCAATCGTGTCCAACGCGGTGACGTAAAACACAACGACGTGCAGAGAAAAATGAAGTTCAATGCTTCCGAGCATGCGTCGACTTGATTCTGAGCATGGGGCCCACACACGATCGGTTCGTCTGATGAAAACGGTCCGTTTTCATCAGACGAACCGATCGTGTGTACAGGCCATTAGTTGAAAACCCAAATCATGAATTCCAATAACCTTATTTTTCTGTGTCTGTATTTTTATCATGTGATCTATGTATTTCTGATTTGTAAATTTATTGATTTATGTATTCATTTATAAGAATTGTATTAATCATGTCCATTGATTGTTTGCATTAAATGTATTATTCTAATTATTATGTTAATCTTTTATGATTATATCCGTATTATATATCATTCATCATGCTTTAAATATCATGGACTCCCCTCAGGGGTTAATGACATTTAATCAAATTAAAATCTATATATTCATTCATACATATCCCTACTCACAATGACATGTTTCATGCAAAGTTCCACTTTTATTTCCTATTTCTTTACAAATTAATAAGGGATGGAAGTATGTCATTGTTATATCAAGGTTGTGTTAGTTCACTTTCTCAGAATTTGTCCAGTATCAGCTGGGCTGCCTGGGAAAGCAGCAGCCTTACAGGCAGGGCCGCTGATAGAAATCATGGGGCCCCGTACAGCCTACCTGACGGGGCCCCCTTCAGCTCCACCCCTTGTCCCTCCTTCAGCCCCACCCTGGCTCCGCCCCCCGCCCCCGGCCCCTCCCCAGATGCCATATTGTGCTGCAGACAGTGCCACACATTCCATGCCACCTGCCAATGCTGTAATGTGCTGCAGACAATTGGCACTGTCTGCAGCACATTATGGCATAGGCGATTTGGCTGCACAATGTATAGGAGCCATTACCAGAAACAATGCAAATAGCAGAGTAATGCAGTGTTACTAGAGGTGCCATGCTACAAAAAAACTGTGGTAGTGGATCTTGAAGCCAACTAACGCCCCCCCCCCCAAGCAAGCACACACCTGACCTGTGTAATTGGCTGGGCCCAAGGAGTCACTTATTCCTGGTGATCCTGCTGCTGCCTGGACTTGAGGGTCCCCCACAAACTATTCAAGTTAGATGATCATCATGGGATGCCATGCCTCTGCTGATATCCTTTTGCCGCCGCCGCTGCTCCCCTTGTCACCTCACTGCCATTCCTTCACGCGGAGAGAGGAATCGGAATCACTCCGCTGCGCCAGGAGGTGACGTCACTACAGAGGACGTGCTTGCCGGGACTTGAGCCAGCATGTCATGAGGAGCGGGCACGGATGAGGTATCCTTCCACGCCCGAAATACGAGAAATAGTCCCTCCCCTGCCGCGGCTGCCACTGTCGCCACTTAAGTATTAACAAAGCAAATAAAAAAATAAAAAAAATAAAAAATGTACGGGCGGGTGGGGGTGTTTGCTTTTGGGGGGCGGTTAAACTGCTGTTTGGCTGGTCGGTCATTTTTTTTTTTGTTCAGGTTGCCTGGCCCCCCTGCTGGCCGAGCCCGGTACAACTGGGCCAGTTGTACTGGCCTATCAGCGGCCCTGCCTACAGGCTGGGAACTTCTCCTCCTGGATCAGAACACTGATTATAGAAAAGGGGTATAGAAAAGAAAATAATTATATTTTGATGCTTTGCAGCCTGAAATGAAGACAGACACCATTTTGTTTTGTAGCGCTCACCCCCGAAGGAGCCGCTGGTTACAGATTGGGATTTACCTCTCTAACCTATCCACCCTTCTAATTTGCTCGAACCCTCCCTTGGCACACCAGATAAATGTAAATGTATTGCAAGCCCCTTTCTTGGCTGGGACCACAATAAGGGCTCTTTCACACTGAGCGCCCGTACAGGTCCGTCTGTCAGTTTTTTTGCGGGCGCTCCGTGCTCCTCTATGGAGCCGCGGATGTCAGCGGTGACATGCCCGCTGACATCCGACCCGCTCCAATCCGCCAAAGTGTGACGGAGTAAAAACCTACTTTTCCTTCCGTCTGGCGGATCGGATCGGGTGAACACGGACATACGGTCCGTGTTCATCCGATCCCCCCATGTGTGGGGACGGCCCTGTCATCCGCCGGCTCAGAGGGGATCAACGGAGCGATCCCCGCTGAGCAAGAGCAAGCGGAGGTGCACGGGGCGGATCATTACTGATCCGCCCAGTGTGAAAGAGGCCTAACACAAGTAGAGTATATAATGACATGCAATGATATTGTTACCTCCTTCTGGATGCAGTCTTCAGGAACAAACACATATCACACAAGTAATTTAGTAAACCAAGAATAACTTTACATCACAAAACAAGATACGCCTGAATGTGGGCTAGATCCGACTGACGTACGTGTTAGTACGCCGTCGGATCTGAGGTGCATATTTACGCTGGCCGCTAGGTGGCGCTTCCGCGTCGAGTATGCAAATTATCTAGATACGCCTAACCTCAAACGTACGTCCGCCCGGCGTATTTTTTTACGTCGTTTACATAAGGCTTTTTTCGGTGTAACGTTACCCCTGCCTCTATGAGGCGTATGCAATGTTAAGTATGGACGTCGGGGCAGCGTCGAATTTTCCATCGTTTGTGTAAATCGCTCGCGAATAGGGCTTTGCGTAAGTTACGTTCACGTCGAAAGCATTGACTATTTGCGACGTGATTTCGCACATGCGCACTGGGATACCCCACGGACAGCGCATGCGCCGTTCGTTCAAAACGTCAATCACGTCGGGTCACGATTCATCAGCATAAAACACGCCCACCTCTTCACAATTTGAATTAGGCGCGCTTACGCAGGCACATTTACGCTACGCCGCCGTAACTTAGGACGCAAGTGCTTTGAGTCTAAGTTGCGGCGGCGTAGCGTAAATGAGATGCGCTACGCCCGCCTAGATATGCGCGGATGTACGTGGATCTGGCCCATATGTATATATATGTAGCTGACTCTGCAAGCGTCCCTGCATAGGTCAACACTGAAAACACTATTACTAAATCCACCAGTAGCTATGGATAGTCTATGCTCGCGAGCTCTCCCTAGTGGGTAATCCAATAGAAAGACAGTTGCAGGCAACCTTAAACCAGGCTTGGCCCAAATAGTTTCAGAATGCTCCTTAAAGGTGAAGTCTATGATGAAATGTTGGTGCACTTAACTTATTTATAATCCAAGGGGTTTAGGCTCAAAGGGGTATGACATCACAGGTGCTGTGGACCGATCCTCCAGTCAGTATCAGTCAACTCTGCTAGCGTGACTTTCAGATGTAGGCCTCTAAACGAAATCAGTGAACAATACGTGGCTCCGGTTTATGGAGTGCTATTAGTCGATAGGCTGAGGTAATGTTGAACTTGGGCAAGTGCCCTCTCACCCGAACAGGCCCAGTCCGCCTAAGTTCCTCACGGGAGATGCGCTGATCACCCCCTTGTGTCAGTATTGTTGAACCACCTTTTGTTTTAATTACAGCATTTAGTCTGTTGGGATATGTCTCTACTAACTTTACACATCTAGACCTTGCAATATTTGCCCACTCTTCTTTGCAGAACTGCTCAAGTTCAGTTAAATTTGATGGTGACCGTTTGTGGGCTGCAGTCTTCACATTCCACAATCTTCAATTCCACAGATTTTCAATAGGGTTTAAGTCAGGGGTCTGATTAGGCCATGCAAGGACATTCACTTTTTTCTCTTTCCACCACTGAGTTGTCATTTTTGGCTGTGTGCTTTTCAACATTGTCGTGTTGGAAGGTAAACCTATTGACAACTTCTGGCAGAGAGCAGCAGATTTTCCTCAAGAATTTGACAGTATTTTGCCCCATCAATTGTTCCTTCTATCCTGACAAGTGCTCCAGTCCCTGCTGCAGAGAAATACCCAGATAACTGGATATTACCACCTCCGTGCTTTACTGTAGAAATGGTGTTATTTGGTTGTGAGCTATATTGGATTTCCAGACATATTAATTGGTGTTGAAGCCAAATAAATGCTAGTCCCATCTGACCATAACACTTTTGTTTCCATGTGGCTTCAGAATCTTCAAGGTGCGTTTTGGCAAAGCTCAGTCATGACTGCATGTGGCCTTTCTTGGGGAGTGGCTATTTTCTTGCAACCCTCCCATACAAGCCAGATTTGTGGAGAATTTGTGATATTGTTGTTACATGCACACAATGAGTTGCTGTAGGCCTCTGACTCTTTCATCCAGTTTGAAGCAACGTCCTGATTCAGGAAGGGTCTGTGTTGTACCAAATACCTTCCACTTCTTAATAATAGACTTCACTGTGCTTCTAGACATTGATAAAGCCTTTGGCATTTTTTTGTATCCGTGTCCTGACTTGTGCCTGTCCACAACGTATCCCAGAGATCTGTTGACATTGCCTTGCCACCCATAGTTGATTGCTTGCTTCAGTTGCACTACCAGGGACTGAAATGCTCCAGAAAAGCACCTTTTAGGCTGAGCTAATCAAAATGGCAACAGCTGATCACAGTTGAAAGTCAAATGGCTTTGTGTGCCATTGAGAAGGTTATTAGCTACACCTGATTATGTTTATTTTTAGGGGGGGGGGGGGTGATCCTTTTTCCAACTCAGTGATTCTGTTTTTTATTTTATTTTTTATTTTTTCATGACATGTTGGTGGTTATATCTTTCACTTGGATGTCATAAATACAGCTGGATAAAACAACATACTGTACAATATGTGTCAGTCTTCATTTCAGTCTGCAAAGCAACAAAATGGTATTATTTTAAAGGGAGGTGATTCTTTTCTATATCCACCTAATGGGCATGCCTCCCCAGGGATTGGCTGAGACTCTATAAGTATTCAGGCTACTCATTGACCTGCTCCACTCCTATGTTCTGACTGCAGCCTGTGGGACCTCCCTGATCAGCCCAAAGCAATCTCACACTGCTCCAATGATTACAGAGAAGCAAAATAACTATATAATTACCTACCCAACCTAGCAACCAAATGTGGAGTGTGCTACATCAATATGTACTGTGTGTGTATATATATACACATACACAGTCTCTCACAAAAGTGAGTACACCCCTCACATTTTTGTAAATATTTTATTATATCTTTTTGCATGACAACACTGAAGAAATGACACTTTGCTACAATGTAAAGTAGAGTGTACAGCTTGTATGACAGTGTAAATTCACTGCCCTCTCAAAATAACTCAACACACAGCCATTAATGTCTAAACAACTGGCAACACAAGTTAGCACACCCCTAAGTTAAAATGTCCAAGTTGGGTCCAAAGTGTCAATATTTTGTGTTGCCACCATTATTTTCCAGCACTTCTTTAAAGCGGAGGTTTGCCCACCACTGCAAAAATTAAAAGCCAGCAGCTGCACATACTGGAGCTGCTGACTTTTAATAATCGGACATTTACTTGTCCTGGAGTCCAGAGATGTCGGCACTGCAGCTGATGTTTCCATCAGCTGTTGGGTGCATGCCGCGTCCTTTGCTTGTAAGGGAACTCGGCAGTGAAGCCTTACGGAACATTACTGCGCATTACGCGAGGCTCTGCTCCTCTCTCCTACTGGCCCGGCGGGAGGGAAAGGTGGAGGGAGCCCAGGTGATGACGTCAATACCCACAGCTGAGGCTCCTGGAAGTGGGAATGGGACACCGGAGGTGGGGAGTACAACAAGTGAAAGTTCCACTTTTGGGTGGAACTCCAATTTAACCCTCTTGGGCATGGAGTTCACCAGATCTTCACAGGTTGCTACTGGAGTCCTCTTCCACTTCTCCATGACAACATCACAGAGGTGGTACCTTGTGCTCCTCCACCTTCCATTTGAGCATGCCCCACAGATGCTTAATAGGGTTTAGGTCTGGAGACATGTTTGGCCAGTCCATCCCCTTTACCCTCAGCTTCTTTAGCAAGGCAGTGGTCCTGTTGGAGGTGTGTTTGGGGTCGTTATCATGTTGGAATACTGCCCTGTGGCCCAGTATCTAAAAGGAGGGGATCATGCTCTGCTTCAGTATGTCACAGTACATGTTGGCATTCATGGTTCCCTCAATAAACTGTAGCTCCCCAGTTCAGGCAGCACTCATGCAGCCCCAGACCATAACACTCCCACCACCATGCTTGACTGTATGCAAGCCACACTCGTCTTTGTACTCCTCACCTGGTTACCGCTACACACTCTTGACACTATCTGAACCAAATAAGTTTATCTTGGAAACAAGTATATAAGTGAATGAATGACTTCCTCTCGAGCAACAGTCACTCACAATCCCATCAAAATTGTAGATTAAAAGAGTTAGCATATATCGGGAGAAGGAAACAAGTTCCTCTCCAAATATAGGGATTTTTAATGTGAGGTATGTTGCTCTTGGTATCAAAGGTAGGCGCACAAAACACAAGGTTTTTTAGTAGTATCAAAAATAGTTTAATTATATATATATAAAATTTCATAAAATTATTAACATAATGAAATATACATGATCAAGACCACATTTTCATGAATCATAAACAAAGAAGAAAAAATTAGAGGAAAAGTAGATGCGAATTTGCCAACTAGTTTCGCACTGGTGTGCTTCGTCAGGGCTTGCATAATATTCCTGTTTCTTTATTACATGTAGTGGTCTGTGTATGACATAGAGATTCGTCATTAATACAAGTATAATACAATAGTTCAATATATTAGATTTTGTAAGTAAATATATAACATATGAATACAAGAGAAGTATATTGCGCTTACCACTTCCGTTAAAAAGCTCAAGGAACCAAGCAGAAAAGAGACTGCCTAAGTATCAACAAGGGAGAACTCGATGCAATCAGGAAATTGGCTGATACACTTCTAATCTAAAGTCAAGGAAAAAAAAATGGAAAAACAGGATCTAGAATTAAATGAATTAAAAAACCAACATCAGACTATGAAACAAAACCAGAGGTGGCTGCAATACCGATTAGAGGATCAAGAGAACCGTAACAGAAGACAAAATTTAAGAATACGATCTATCAAGGAGGAGAAAGGGGAAGATTTGAGAAAAATTCTAAACGACCTATTTCTCCCCCTCCTAGATAATGGCACGGAGGGCCCCCTCAAAATAGAACGGGTACACCGAGTAGGAAAGATGAGAGAGGGAGGAGGCAAATGGCCCAGGGACATTATTGTGAGGTTCAGATATTTTGAAGATAAAGATGAGATCTGGTCAAAACTGAGAAGAAAGCCCCCCCTATGCTACGACGGGACTGATATCCAGATTTTCACGGACCTAGCCTGGGAAACTCTGGCCAGGAGAAGGTTCCTCAAACCTCTCCTGGAACAGATGCGCCAGCTTAATATTAATTATCAATGGGGGTTCCCGGCATGTCTGATAGGTCACAAAGAGGGGATCTCGGCAAAGTTGATATTTCCTGAGGACTTGGTAGGGTTCTGTCGCAAATTGGATATGCCCGTGCTGGAGATCCCAGGTTGGGTCGAATAGTCACACGACATAGATTGCCTCCTCTAGCGGTTTGAGGAGGCTTGATCTAGGGCGACTGGGGGGGACGGGAGGGTGAGGGGGAGGGTGGGGGGGGGATTGGAAAGGGGAGCAAGGAGGCCAGGTCCGTACCCTACCCATACAAGATCAACCCCCAGAAGAACACCTCGAGGGGGAAAATGGGAGGGTGGGACGTTGTGAGGCCCCACCTCATCCACGAGAACCGACGGGTAGGGGAGATCGAGGATCCCTACGGTTCAGAGGTGATGGTTAGGCCTGGGTGGGGGGGGGATGTGGGGGGGATGTGGGTGGGGGGAGGGAAGGGGAGGGGGGTGGGAAGGGGATCATGGCTCCCAGGGATCTGCCTGAAAAGTCCTCTGTATTTAAGGAGGTGACTTAGTTATTGGAAATGACAGAAGTAAAATTTTTATCCTATAATGTAAAGGGACTAAATTCAGCAGGTAAAAGATTAAAGGTCTTAGCAGAGATTGAACAACTTAGAGCGGATGTAGTGTTTATTCAAGAATCCCACTTGACCCTGGATGCTAATGTCAAGCTGTACTCCCCGGCGTACCCTATTTGGTTTTACGGTGACTCTATCTCAACACGCGCAAGGGGAGTGGCAATTGGGTTCATAAGAGGGTTTGGGTTTACCTTGGAGGCAAGGATGACTGACCCAGAAGGGAGATTCTTGTTCCTTAAAATAAGGATTGAAAATATTATTTACACATTAGCTAACATATACGCCCCAAACGTACACCCAACTCAATATTTAAACAAAATTCTGGGAAAATTGAACAACTTCGCCGAGGGTTTTGTAATCCTGATGGGCGACTTAAACTTTGTTTTGAACCCAACAGATGATAGCACGTTCCGTGGGAGGGAGACAAAAAATGTGCATCTACAGAGAATTAAACATAAGCTCCATGAATGTCAACTAGTGGATGTTTGGCGGATTAACCATCCAAATGAACATAATTACACGTTTTTCTCCCCCCCCCCCACGGAACGTACTCTAGGATCGACTACATCCTGGCGGACCACAGGCTGATTGACTCTATTACGGAGACAGAAATCGGAATTATGACTGTATCGGACCATGCCCCTATGAAAATCATATTAGCTATACAAAGGAGACAGCGGCCGATGTGGCGCCTGGATGATAGTCTGATCCATGATGAAGGAGGGGGAAGCAGGGTGGAGGCAGAATTAAAACAATTCTTCCTCACGAATGACACAGAGGGTATTACCAGCGCAACCCTGTGGGAGACGCACAAAGCTTATATCAGAGGGATTCTAATCGCCGAGGGCGCAAAAAAAAAAAACGAGAGAAAAAGTAAAGTTATCACCTTGAGGAAAGAGATAGAGACTCTAGAACACGAACATAAAGCGCAGAGATCCAAAGAGACTTATCATAAATTAATCCTAAAAAGAGACGCACTCAAAGAGATCATGGAACAAGAAGCAAGGTATAAACTAAACTGCATCTCCAAAGAGAGGTACATATGGGGAAACAACCAAGCAAACTTTTAGCTAAAATGGCCCAAAAAAAGAAAGCCAGGAATTATATTGAGAAAATTAAAGGTAAAGACGGGAAATTGGTTTACGCAACCTGCGAAATCGCGGATACATTCAAAAAATATTATGAGGACCTATACACTATAAAACATCCAGGACGGCATGAAGGGGAAAGGGAGGAGGAGACCCGTGGGTTCCTTGATAATGCAGGACTTCCTAGACTGGAGGAGATGGAAAGCCTGACCATCGACCGCCCCATAACCGAGGAAGAAATAAAAAGGGCCATAAACTCCACCACTGGTGGAAAGAGTCCGGGGCCGGATGGGTTTTCCACCTTTTATTATAAGAGATTTAGTAACATTCTGATACCGAGGTTGTGTAAATATTTTAATGGACTGGGGTCGGAATTTGAAACCAGCAGTGGAGCTATAGCGGCAGTGGTTGCAATAATTTTGAAGGAAGGTAAGGATAGCTCTCTCTGTTCGGGATACAGACCTATTTCTCTGTTAAATACAGACATCAAACTTTTTGCAAAAATTCTGGCGGGCCGTCTGAAAGGGGTCATGCACTTACTGGTACACCCCGACCAGGTAGGCTTTGTTCCCAACAGAGAGGGCAAAGATAACAGCCTAAGGGCAATCCTTTTGCTCCAGACCATAGGGCAGAATGAGCCCCCAGGTCTATTCCTGTCAGTTGATGCTGAAAAAGCATTTGACAGGGTAGACTGGGGGCTCATGATGGAAACCCTCACTGTTATGGGAATAGGAAGCAGGATGTCTAGCTGGATTAAAACATTATATCACCACCCTACCGCGCAAATAAAAATTAATGGCTCATTATCGGAACCTTTTGAGATGAAAAACGGGACAAGGCAGGGGTGTCCATTATCTCCCCTCCTCTTTATCCTATCCCTAGAGCCACTGTTGGCCACTATTCGTAATGACCCGGACATCAACGGAGTGAGAGTAGAAGGGGAGGAACACAAACTATCGGCCTTTGCCGATGATATATTATTTTATGTAACCAACCCAGTCAAATCTATCCCCAAGCTTTCTAGAGTGTTGCAACAATACGGCGCTATCTCCAACTTTAAAATTAACGTAACCAAATCTGAAATTCTGAACATTAATTTAAATAAAAGAGAGGTATATTTAGTTAAGGAAGTGTGCGCGTTCCCATGGACTAAAGAACTTAAGTACCTAGGAATAAAACTTGCCAACACAATACAGAAGATGTATAAAATAAATTATATTCCCTTATTAAATGAGATCAAGAATGAATTAAAAAGAACGATAAATAAACCCATATCATGGATTGGACGCATAAATATGTTGAAGATGGTGGTAGTTCCTAAAATTCTCTACAAATTCTTACTAGTTCCAATTGCTCTCCCCTGAGAATCCTTAACACCTTGCTACTAAATTACGTTTGGAAAAATAAAAAGCATAGATTATCCCTCTCCATAATAAAACAGGGCAAGCCACTCGGCGGCCTGGCAGTCCCGGACATCAAAAGTTATTATAAGGCGGCGGTCTTATCGCGAGCGGTAGAGTGGGCTAGGGACAGGATAGATAAAAGGTGGGTGCAAATTGAGAAGGCGCTAACAAACAATTATCTGAATAATATTATTTGGATCCCTGCACAACACAGAGCACTAGATCACAAAACACACGATATAACACGGGATACTTTAACCACTTCCCGACCTCCGCATGTAAATGTACGTCCACAATATGGCACGTACAGGCACATGGGCGTCATTGTACGTCCTTGCCTATTAGCGGGTGGGGGGTCCGATCGGGACCCCCCCGCTACATGCGGAGGTCGGGTCCGCTCGGGGAGCGATCCGGGAACACGGCGCGGCTATTCGTTTATAGCCGCTCCGTCGCGATCGCTCCCCGGAGCTGAAGAACGGGGAGAGCCGTGTGTAAACACGACTTCCCCGTGCTTCACTATGGCGGCGCATCGATTGTGTCATCCCCTTTATAGGGGAGACACAATCGATGACGTCACACCTACAGCCACACCCCCTACAGTTGTAAACACACACTAGGTGCACCCTAACTCCTACAGCGCCACCTGTGGTTAACTCCCAAACTGCAACTGTCATTTTCACAATAAACAATGCAATTTAAATGTATTTTTTGCTGTGAAAATGACAATGGTCCCAAAAATGTGTCAAAATTGTCCGAAGTGTACGCCATAATGTAACAGTGACGAAAAAAATTGCTGATCGCCGCCATTAGTAGTAAAAAAAAAAAAATTTATAAAAATTCAATAAAACTATCCCCTATTTTGTAAACGCTATAAATTTTGTGCAAACCAATCGATAAACGCTTATTGAGATTTTTTTTACTAAAAATAGGTAGAAGAATACGTATCGGCCTAAACTGAGGAAAAAAAAAAATGTATATATGTTTTTGGGGGATATTTATTATAACAAAAAGTAAAAAATATTGCATTTTTTTCAAAATTGTCGCTCTATTTTTGTTTATAGCGCAAAAACTAAAAACCGCAGATGTGATCAAATACCACCAAAAGAAAGCTCTATTTGTGGGGAAAAAAGGACGCCAATTTTGTTTGGGAGCCACGTCGCACGACCGCGCAATTGTCTCTTAAAGCGACGCAGTCTCGAACTGTAAAAACACCTTGGGTCTTTAGGCTGCATATTGGTCCGGGGCTTAAGTGGTTAAGGATGTGGGATAGGACGCAGGCACAATTAGAAGGGAAATTCAATTCCCCATTAAAGAAAACTCTTACTTCCCACCTGGGGAAAAAAAATAGGAGGGAACTGGATTAGGAGAGACACAGTGCACTTGGGGGATATTATAAAAAACGGAGAGATAATGACCTACGAAGATTTGAAAGCTAAAACGGATTATTGGAATCTGGATAGGTGGCATTACTCCCAGTTGACTCACTTTGTGCGGCACCTCCCCCGCCCACTACGGACGGAGGTGGAGCTGACTTCACTTGAGAAAATTTGCAAATCTATGAATTCTAAGGTCACAATCACTAAATTGTACGGGTTATTGGTTAAGCTGGGAACTCGGGGCGAAGCACCTTTTATAGACAAATGGGAAAGAGAGTTAGGGGTCACGAGGGGGACTAACACTGTTTCGAGGATCACTCAATTAACTCACACATCTGCAATAGATATACGAACAGCCGAAGCAAATTATAAGTGCCTCTCAGGATGGTATATTACCCCCGACAAAGTAAACAAATTTAAAGCAGGTCAGACCGCAGACTGCTGGAGGGGCTGCCTAGAAAGAGGTACGATGGCCCATCTATGGTGGCTATGCCCTAAAATCCAAACGTATTGGGACACAATATTGAGCCAAATAAAGATTATCACGGGAGAGGAGATCAAGAAAGACCCATGGGTCGTCCTCTTTCATGGCAGCCAAGAAGGCGTAAAAAAATACAAGCAGTCCCTACTCCCCCACCTTTTAAATGCAGCCAAGAGACTTATACCTAAGAAGTGGCAGGAGACGGAAAGCCCACATATCTGGAGTTGGATAGACGCGGTGGAGGAAACGTATAGATTAGAAGAACTAAAGGATAATTATTTGGAGAAGAATAGCGAACATAGGGAGAAATGGGGAAAATGGAAGGAATATAAAAAAACATGGAGCTATGCAGAGAGAGTTAGGGTCTGATTATGCAAGGGTCATGCAAATATTTGCATCCCTTCCTCTCTCATCCTAATGCGAGACACATATATCTTCCTCCCCCTTCGTATCTCTCCTATTTACATCTTACCTATTCTTCTCCATTTTCCTAGTTTATCTTTAGCCGAACAGAAGAGGATAAGTCTTCTTCCTTTCCTCCTTACTTCTTATTTTTCTTATTGTTTTCTTCTTTCCCTAGGGACAGGCAGGAGATTCCTGGAAACCATGAGGGGAGGGAGGGGGGGCGCAAATAATAAAATACATAATAAAAAAAAAAAAAAAAAAGAGAAAGATAGTGAACAGAATATATACCACACATGATGCAAACCGCAAATAGAGACGTAAGAAGCATCGAATCATGAGCGGGTCTCTAGTATTTGGTAAAAAGCTGAGGTGGTAATAAAAAAAAAAAAAAAGAAAAGAAGTGTATCAGCCAATTTCCTGATTGCATCGAGTTCTCCCTTGTTGATACTTAGGCAGTCTCTTTTCTGCTTGGTTCCTTGAGCTTTTTAACGGAAGTGGTAAGCGCAATATACTTCTCTTGTATTCATATGTTATATATTTATATAATATATGAGAGGAAGTCATTCATTCACTTATATACTTGTTTCTCTGTTTCTCATTTTGGGTGTAAAACCCGCTACAGGGTGATGAATGACCTCCAGTACTAAGGTGACAACAAAACTATTGATTTATTATTTGAATAATATTGTAATTGTTTATGAAACTCTCAAAAATATCCTAGGTTCAACATTGTCTGATTGCACAATTTCGTTTTGATTTACACATAGGTATTGAAGGAAGAGAACTCTCTTTTCTTTTCCTCTTCCTGTTTCCTACCATCCCTTATAGTGTCACAATTTTCCTGCCTAGACTGGGAAATTTTTTTGGATTCTATCCAAAACTCTTATACCTCCCAAGCGAAAACGGAAGTCGGACTTGACGTCTTCTTCCTTAAACTTAAAAAACTTATGGAAAAGAAATCCAATTTAGGGTGGCACATTCGATTCTTTGACCGATATCTGAAAGAAAGGGTCAATCCTCAGGGACTAAGAGTGCAAATTTTCCCCACGTTTGAAATGACTGAATCAGCACTAAAAGACAAATGGGAGGAAAATTTAAATACATGCTCTTCTAATATGATGATAATGTTGAGGGACAAACACACTATTGATCTTGCAGAACTAGATAGGGAAATTGAGAACCTACGTAGTTCAAGTAATCATTTAACCTCCAGCACTGAATACCAGAAAAAAGAGTCAGAGTTGTTACAACATCTAGAAAAATATAACAAGAACGTCATTCTGAGGAAGGACCAACTAGCTTTTGCAGGAGGTTATGCATATAAATGGCATCACAATTCTAACCAGAAGGGAAAGAAAACATTTAGACGTAATAATCAACATGAATCTACTGCATATAAATCTGACTCAGATGTATCAGCTTCATCTTCTTCCATTTCTTCACAGAGAACTACCTCTAAAACCTTTCGAGGACCAGCAGGAAGAGGACGCGCACCAAAACGCGGTAACGGTGGTGGGCTTAATGCACAAGGGGGAACACTTAAAAAACAATTGGTCTCTCCTCAGGTTCCCACTGACCAATCCAAAAAGAACCAAGAACTGGGAATAGACACAAGTGGTGACCTGGTGGTGGGCAACACTCCTTTGGTAATGTTCTCTGTTGAGAAGGAAACTACTAGTCTAAAAGAACAGGGAGCAATTCCTAAAACAAACAATAGATCAACCAACTCAGGTAGTATCCCTTTAGGACCCTGCCTAATTCCATCGACACCACTACCCATAATGAAATTGGGAAAAATGGATCCGTTCGTAGTCAAACAGATACAGTTGACTCAGGATTAGATATTGTAAACCTTTCGTCATACAGTCTCTCCCCCACTGAGATTGAGGTGCTGAGGCTGGGACTCAGTTTCTGCCCCTCACAAAAAGTGGACAAATTCACTTTAATTAAAGATTTACATTTATTTGCAAGAAACCTTACATATAAATTTATGTTTGATACCGACAGGGGACGTATAGCCTGTGGGGAAGAAGAACTATATAAAGATTTTAAAGTACAGGATTTCAGAGCTTTGAAAATCTTGATCCAACTGTTGGATGAAAACGAGGGCTCTGAAGACCTGATTGACCTCTCTGATGAGGTAGAACTAGAAACAGAACCCATCCCAGAACCATGCAAATTTAAGACAAAATCACAAAAATTTCCTAATTTACAAACTTCCCCAGCAGTATGGGCCTTTCTTAAGCAAACAAGGAAACAAATTGAAAATCTTGTAATTCCCAAAATCTCTGATAACAACTTATCAAGGAAACAACAAAAAGCACTTACCCAGCTCACTAGCAATAGTGAGTTGGTTATAAAACCATCCGACAAAGGGGGAAACGTGGTAGTAATGACAAAGATTCAATATATCAGAATGTGTGATAAAATCCTGTGTAACAGCCATTGGTATAAAACAATATCTGAAGATGATGTTCCAAAAGCCAGATCTAACTATATCTCGTTGATCTCACGAGCATTCCAGCAGGGCCTAATCGATCAAGACCTTAGGGAATATCTAGAGATTAAATGGCCCATAACTCCTACGTTTTATTCATTGCCCAAAATACATAAGGACATCAGGGATCCACCTGGCCGTCCTATTATTTCCGGTATAGGCAGTCACACGGAAACGGCAAGCAAGTATGTAGACATGCAACTGAGACCCCATGTAATGGCATTGCCATCGTATCTAAAAGATACATTGAAACTTCTAAAAATAGTCGAAGGTACCCCCAGGATCAATTTTTGGCAGCAATAGACGTGGAGGCCCTCTATTCTAGTATCCCTCATACAAAGGGGATCCAGGTCATCTCTCATTTTTTACGTGAACAAGATCACAATAATTGGAAACTTTGCAATTTCGTCACGGCCTTACTTGAGCACATTTTGACTAATAATGTGTTTGTCTTTAATGGCTCAACTTACCTCCAGGTATAGGGTGTGGCGATGGGGACTTCATGTGCCCCATCGTATGCCACCCTGTACCTGGGGGGTTGGGAAAGGGCCATCTTCTCTGATGACTCCGCCGTGATATACCTCCGCCACATTTTACTGTGGCGGAGGTATATTGACGATGTTTTGGTCGTCTGGACTGGTGGTGCGGACCTATTAGGTAAATTTATGCAATATCTATCCGTTAATGATTATAATTTAAAATTTACCATCCAGTCGGATACTAAAAGTATCCCCTTCCTTGATTTAAGAATCTCTGTGAATGAAGATGGTACTCTATACACTAATCTGTATAGAAAAGAAACAGCAGGAAACACCATTTTACATTATTCTAGCTCTCATCCAAGATCTTTGGTGCGAAGCATCCCCTACAGCCAGTACCTAAGACTTCGGCGCAATTGTGCAAAGGAGGAAGACTTCGAAAAAGAGGCACTTGCCCTCTATTCACGCCTCTTATTGAGAGGATACAGCAAAAAAGTTCTTAAACAAGCGTATGTAAAGTCTAAAATCAATACAAGAGATACATTACTGTTCAAGCAGAAGGAAAAAGAGTCTAATCCTACAACCAAACTTATAACCACGTTCAGTTCTGATCAGAACATCTTCCGCCAATTGATCAATAATAATTGGCATTTTCTTGCTGAGGACCCTATAATTTCAAAATACATATCCCAAAGACCTGAAATTGTTTATAGGAAGTGTAGGTCCATCAAACATGGCCTTACACATAGTCACCTGGTACCCGACGCACCTACTTTGCAGGAGCTTGAGATACCGGGTACCTATAAATGTGGACACTGTGACGTTTGCCCTTGGATTGAGGAAGGGGACGGCTGTCTTTTCCCTAGAGGAGGTTTCCTCAAATCTAAGAAGCATGCTAACTGTACTACTATAGGTATTGTATACCTTGTAAAATGTCGCTGCGGCGCGTTTTATATAGGTAAGACGAAAAGAGCATTTGCTAAAAGAATTAAGGACCATCTTTATTATTTAGATGCAGGACTGCTCTACACCCCTATCTGTAAACATGTAGGGTTACACCACAGCTATGACCCATCCTTTATTTCTTTCTTTGCGTTGGAAGTCATCCCCCTTCCAGAAAGAGGTGGTGATTTTGATAAAAAAATCCTCCAACGCGAGGCTCGTTGGATTTTTGACCAACGAGCCACCTACTCACCAGGGCTTAACACATCTCTGTTATTCAAACCCTTTTTATAAAGAGGCTCAATGGCCTATTTTCATGATTTGCTACTCTGTATGCATTTGTTTGTTATTGGTTTGAATCATAGAGATGATGTTTATATACCCTGCATATAATTTAATATGGATCACCCTATATGGGCTGACTGAAAGTTTGGTTGTATGCTGGTCTTGTATATATCTAATGAATTATCCCCTGGTAATTATATGACTCTCCATCTCTTTAAAGATCTATGGCTCTTATTTTTGTTTTTGTTTTTAGTTTTTGTCTCTGTTTTTGTTTTGCTTTGCTTTGTTTTGCTCTGCTCTGCTTTACGATTGAATAGCTGGATAGCATCAAAACTCCTAAAAATACTTACCATCTATGGATATCTCCTCTACTAATCCTTCTTCAGATAAGGCAATGTATAAAAGAACCTCTTTGGATGTTTAACTGGGAGAAATCATCAGTATATCTTAATATGCTTCTTTACAGTGAAATACACGTTTAACTTTGAATGTTCTCTTTTATTATTCTTTACAAAAATTATTTATTTCCGTTTTTGAGCTCTGAACTGTCCTAGTCAATATGGGTTCTCTGATGCGAAGGGATGTTGGACTCTGCACAACTTTGGTGTGGCCAATCACGGGTCCCAACACAGGGGGCGCGGTTCTTCCGACGCCTCTCGCTCCCATCAGTATCAACAGATGGGATGCGCGCGCACAACCAGCCAATTCCTCCTATTTGGCTGGTCGGAGATTGACAGGACATGTCTCTCCTCTATGCGTTCCGGCCTACGTCAGCATGCTGGAGCGCATTACCTGCGCGCGCAATCGTATTGGGACACGTGGACCGGAAGTGATGCCAGGGGTCAGCGATGACCCTTTCACTTCCGGTAGAGATGTTGCTATTAAGGTCAGCGCTGACGATACACATGTCAGACGCTGACCTGAACGGCTTGAGGGAGGACAGCACACCGCATGCAGGACACCAGCATACTGCTCTGCCAATTTTTCACCCTGTCACGGTCCAGCTAAGGTAATTACTCCTTGGTCTGTTTACTAAATGATTAGTGCTTTATTTGGGCTAATTAGCCATATGCACTAGCTCAATTCATTTATTCCTCTCTTTCATTTCTATCATTTTTATAGAATTGAAGTGGAAATACATAGCATTGCCTTTGGACCATATTGGCAGTATTACCTTGAACCTCAATACAACTGAGGCAATATACTTATCTAGGACAACAGTATATGCTACTATATATTTTTTGTTGCTGATCTGTTTAAGGTAAACTTTCTTCCTTCTCTATTTACCTACTAATAGACAGGTGCCTCTTTGGGACCACTTAGCCACATGCACCGACTTTATTTCATTTAGCTATAAATTAATTTATTGATCTATATACATATATACATACCTTTTACTTATAGAACTGAATTGGAACCCTCTAGGAATTCCGTTGGGCCTTACTGGCAGTACTAATCTAAACCTCACCGTCATCGAGGTAACATACCTATTAAGTATATTCTATGATACTCAGTGTATGCACATGAATCAATAAATACATCATTATAATGATAGTATCAAATGTGATGTACCTATTTATCTACATAATGAAATTGTTACAACTGCTATGTTTTTATATGGCAGTTGACAATTACTTCACTTCAGTGATATCATGCTCTTTTATATAGATATATACCTTTTATATATATTTTCATTCTTTTCTCCCCTTCCTCTAGGAGAAATATAGATACAACACCTAGACATCTATATTTCTTCCTCCTTGCTTGTGGTGAACTCCTCACAAACATTTCATTGTCCGCACCTGTCCAAATCAAGTGGATCTGGCTTCCACTGATTAGAAGTGTATCAGCCAATTTCCTGATTGCATCGAGTTCTCCCTTGTTGATACTTAGGCAGTCTCTTTTCTGCGTGGTTCCTTGAGCTTTTTAACGGAAGTGGTAAGCGCAATATACTTCTCTTGTATTCATATGTTATATATTTACTTACAAAATCTAATATATTGAACTATTGTATTATACTTGTATTAATGACGAATCTCTATGTCATACACAGACCACTACATGTAATAAAGAAACAGGAATATTATGCAAGCCCTGACGAAGCACACCAGTGCGAAACTAGTTGGCAAATTCGCATCTACTTTTCCTCTAATTTTTTCTTCTTTGTTTATGATTCATGAAAATGTGGTCTTGATCATGTATATTTCATTATGTTAATAATTTTATGAAATTTTATATTTATATAATTAAACTATTTTTGATACTACTAAAAAACCTTGTGTTTTGTGCGCCTACCTTTGATACCAAGAGCAACATACCTCACATTAAAAATCCCTATATTTGGAAAGGAACTTGCTTCCTTCTCCCGATATATGCTAACTCTTTTAATCTATAAGTTTATCTTGGTCTCAAGTCTACTTGTCTTCAGCAAACTGTTTACGGGCTTTTTTGTGCATCATCTTTAGAAGAGGCTTCCTTCTGGAATGACAGCCATGCAGGACAAATTGATGCAGTGTGCAGAGTATGTCCTGAGCAATGACAGGCTGACCCCCACCCCTTCAACCTCTGCAATAATGCTGGCAGCACTCATATGTCTATTCCAAGACCTCTGTATATGACGCTGAGCACATGCACTCATCTTCTTTGGTTGACCATGGTGAGGCCTGTTCTGAGTGGAACCTGTCCTGTTAAACCACTGTATGGTATTGGCCTCCATGCTGCAGCTCAGTTTCAGGGTCTTGTCAATCTTCTTATAGCCTAGGCCATCTTAATGTACAGCAACATTGATTTTTTTCAGATCCTCAGAGAGTTCTTTGCCATGAGGGGCCATGTTAAACCTTGAGTGACCAGTATGAGAGAGTGAGAGTGATAACACCAAATTTAACTTACCTGCTCCCCATTCACACCTAACACATTGGAACACTAATGAGTCACATGACACCAGGGAGGGAAAATGGCTAATTGGGCCCAATTTGGACATCTTCACTTAGAGATGTACTCAATGTGTGTTGAGTTCTTTTGAGGGGAGAGCAAATTTACACTGTTATACAAGCTGTGCACTCACTACTCTACATTGTAGCATAGCTACCTTTGCAAGTTTGCATATATTGTCCTTGAAGCCCCCATCTTGTGTAGCCTATGCTCTTATGCATATGCAGTGGCGTATCCAAGGTATGGCAGATGTGGAAAGTGCCATGGGCACCACATGAAGGGGGCGCTGATGAGTGGCTACAGTCCACACACTGCTCAGAGATGACCCCCAACAGAGCACACAGTCGGTGCTCTCCTCTCTCGGGAAGGTCTGGGAAAGCGTTTCAGTGTGTGGGTCAGGTGACTCCCCCCTCTGGCACATCCCACTGTTCTCCCTGCAGGGTGGGCGCTCACTAGTCTCTGCGGCCGTGCAGTGTATAGGGGTGGGCGGCAAGAGGAAGTTGCTGTCCATGGGAAGAAGAGCAGAGTAGTTGCACATCTGTAAAAAAAACACAAAAGTGTGGCGCTGATGAAAGTATAAAATAAAGTCCATATGATAGGACAATTGCAAGTAGCAGATAAGCCAAAGTCCACAGTGGAAACAGATCTCTGAAGCAGATGAAGATCAACAAAGTAAAAGTTCCTTAAACCATGAAAATGGGTAAAGTTGTCTGCTTACCAGATGTTGTGACTTGAGTAGGTATACACCTATCAAGTCATACAGGCTTATAGGTTACTGAGAACCTGATGTCATCTGCTGGGGGAAAAGGGATGTAAGATCCGATAGTCCTTCCTCCTGGATGTTGTTGACTCACCGATAACCATATAGAAGTCTCAGACAATGGAATCGATGAGTGACCAAAGGAAAATTAAAAAGCACACATAGCGTGATACTGCATATGGTTTGAAATTTATTTAAAGGGAATAAAAAGTTTACACTCACGTGTGACCAGAGTGTTAAAAAGCGCTTGTACAATAAAAGGCAGAAAGGTCAGTGTCTTCTCCCGACGCTTTTCGTTCAATAGAACATCGTCCTGGGGCACTGACCTTCTGCCAACAAAACCAAATTTATAACTGTAGATGTCCCCTACCTTAATTCCGTGATCCGTATGGGGACAGGTCGCGCCGCATCTGAATGGGTCTCTACTTCCGGGTTGGAACAAGATGGAGTTACTAGCGTGCGCTTCAAGCCTCGATCTGAAAACGAGGCTTGAAGGAAAATAGAACGCATATTGGACGGAAAGACGCGAACAAGGACAGGGAACGGAACGTGATTACGTTGGGCACCAACGCAAGTAACGTGACGCAACTAACGTTCAGACCTTGAGGCGCAATGAAGGAAATGTGCGTTTCACCGTCAAAGGAAGGATAATCACGTGGTGTGAAGCCTCCAATAGAGGCACACAGTGAGTATAGAAAAAAGACCGCAGCTCAAAAATTGTGGGGACATCTAGCGTTTAAATAAGGGATAGCACCAAATAACCAATAATAAATAGGTTAAATGTAATAATGGTCACATATGCACGTGAATATTAAATGCAAAAAACAGTAGAATTCATCTAAAAACTTCATAAACAAATAAAGTATCAATCTATCGATATATAAGAATAAAAGATGAAAAGTAAAATTGAAAAATAAGAAGTCTAAAATTATAAAGAAAAAAGGGGACTTAAACATGGTCATATATGACAACAATTCCATAATATAAACCAGAGAATGGGAATAATCATGATTTGTTAATAAAAGAATTAATATCCCATTCAACATTCAATCCATATGGCATATAAGTCTGTAATTCATATATCCAGAATGTTTCAAGCCTCGAAACCCCTCTAGTCTTGGCTCCACCTCTCCAGGGGGCCACAAATTTGTCTATAATCAAAAATTGGGTACCAGCAGGATCGCAATTGTGATCTTGTCTGAAATGCCGTGGTACCGTATGTTTTGTATCGCCCCTTAAAATCTTAGCAACATGTTCACCTACGCGAACTGAGAATGCTCTAATAGTACGACCCACATATTGCTTGCCACATGGACAAGTAATCAAATAGACAATATGTGTAGTGGCACAGGTGCAAAAAGATTTAATTGGGTACATTTTGCCCGTAATGTATGACTGAAATTCAACAGATTTCGATCGCCCACAAGTGTTATACAAACAAACGTTACATTTTTTACATGGATAGTAACCTTTCATATCATGAAAGAACGTTGGTTGAGTGGGTGGGTCAACAATATTAGGAGCAATTTTGTTCCTCAAAGTGGGGGCTCCTCTAAAAATGACCTTCGCCCTATCTGGTAATAACGGACCCAAGGTTTTGTCCTGTTTGAGCACATCCCAATGTCTATCAAAGATTTTTTTGATGTCATTGTGTTGAGTAGAGTAGGACGTGAGCATTGAAAATCTGAATGATGTATCAGGCTCACGTGGGACTCTCTCTTTCAACAAAGAGCTACGATCAATGAGTGCAACACGATGTAACTCTGCATCAACTAACATAGAGTCGTAACCTTTGTCTAGAAATCTTTCTTTAAGCATGGAAGCCTGAGCGAGATAAGTGTCGCTATCCGTACAATTCCTCCGTAAATGGAGGAACTGGCTCTTGGGTACCGATTTAAGCCACGATTTGTGGTGGCAGCTGTCCACCGGAATGAAACTGTTCCTATCTGTGGGTTTGAAGAAGGTACGGAATTTAAACTGCCTGGACTCAATAGCTATCTCAAGATCTAAAAAGTTGACCTTAGTTGAACTGGAATCAAAGGTGAACTTGATGCCACGATTGTTCGAATTCAGAGAACTAAAAAATTCTCCCAAGGCTTCAGCAGTACCATCCCATAGGAGGAGGACATCATCTATATATCTGGTCCATAACACCAAGGACGGGTGTCTGTCAGAATAGATGACGTCCTCCTCCCATTTGGCCATGAACAAATTAGCCAGACTGGGGGCAAATTTAGCCCCCATGGCAACACCACGTTTTTGAACAAAATACTTCTGGTTAAACCAGAAATAATTTCTAGTTGTGGCAAAATCTAGAAGTTCCAAAATAAAGGACTTCTGATCGCTAGTAATTGAAGGGTCAAGGCCTAAAAAATAGGAAACAGCCTCCATTCCCAATTGTTGGGGGATACAGGTGTAAAGGGACTCCACATCTGCTGTGGCAAGCAGGTAATCACCTTTAAGTTCTATCTCACCAAGCATTTTGATGGTAGAGGTGGTGTCTTTCAGATAGGAGGGAGTGCGTTTAACCAGGGGTTGCAAATAACAGTCAATATAGCGGCCAATTCTGGAAGTAATAGAATCAATCCCGCTAATTATTGGTCTTCCTGGAGGCTTATAGGGGTCCTTATGGATTTTGGGCAGGTAATATATTGTTGGAATTCTCGGGGCAACTGGTATCAAAAAATATCTCTCTTTCTGGTTAAGAATATGAGAATTAAAACCCTTAGTAACCAGGACTTCTAATTGTTTTTTATAAACATTAGTAGGGTTATTAGGAAGTACTTGATAAGTTGCTGCATCTCCAAGAATACGGTCCATTTCTGCAATATAGTCATCTTTATCCAAGATGACTATCCCCCCGCCTTTATCTGCAGGGCGGACTATAATGTCCTTCTGGTCACAAAGGGAACGAAGTCCTTCCCTTGGTAGAGGATGTTTATAGAATTTTTTTATTTTTAGAGACTTCAAATCTTTAAGGATTAATTCTTTGAAGATATTAACCGAAGAAGAAACAGGGACTGGGGGATTAAACAAAGAGGGATTGGAAAGTCCTGAATGTACAGTCCCTGATGTAGCAGCCCTCTCAATCGAGGGAGTGTTGGATATAAAATGACGCTGGATATTAATCTTGCGTATAAATTTGTTTACATCTATGAATGTATCAAATTTGTTTAATGGACATGGGGGGGCAAATTTAAGGCCTTTGTCTAATACAACAAGCTCGTCATTAGTAAGTATATGTTTGCTTAGGTTGAATAATCCTTGTCCTATCAAACTTTTCTTTTTTTTTCTTTCCTTTGGTGTTTCCGGCCTCCCCTGTTACCTCTCTTACGTCTGACGGCCTTTTCAGGCCCTGGGTACCCCTGTGAAAATCCTGATTATTAGAAGATGTAGAGCCATAATGGCCATAGCTCTGCTGAGGTCGCTGATAATCTAATGGGCCATCACGGATATCACGAAGGGGTAAATACCTATTATCTGTAAGGGTGGGGGGATAATTATAATAATGGGGGCCTGTACCATAAGGGGTCCTATAATCATTAGGTCTCCCTGGAGAGTCCTCGTAGTCACGATAGTCCTGTCTATGATGATAGGACACGGTATCTCGATGGTTACTTACAGACCGACCCCTCCTACCACCCCTACTGTGGTTGCTACGACCCCTGTTAGGGGGTGTCGCAACTTCAGTGCGCCTACCTTTCAGAATTTGTCTGATTGGCGGCTGAGGTTTAGGAGCTACTTGATGTGATGTAGTGGGTGATGGATCATTAACATGATTATCAGCTACATCAACATCAATGGGTGAACCTAGAGCCGTGGGACTTGAAAAAGTTGACTGCCATTTGAAGACAGTGCCAGATTTATAGTCTCCGGCATCCCTGGTATATTTTTTATGTTTTTTGTTTCTTTGGTCTCTATCTTCCTTTTCAAGGTGAACCTGAAGGTTGGAAGAAAGGGAATTGTATTCTGATGAATCTTTCAGAGATAAGAGTTTATCCTTAACCTCTTTAATTTCCTTATCCAGTAAGAGTAGCCTGTCCTGCTTCCTGGAGACTAGAAAGGTCAAAAAGTTGGTGCCTGCTACATTAAAATAGCGGAACCAGGAGTCTAAGTCCGGATCCCCTTGCTGGGGTTGTATTTCCCATCGTAGGCTCCTGGGCACCATACTTTCAAGTATGTACTGTTTCAAGAATAATATATCCCATTGTAGATGTACCTCAGAAACCATAATGTTTTTCAATCTGAGGAATAAACCCCCTATTTCAGTATCGTTAGTAATAGTAGAGAACACCCCTTCTGTATTAACTTTACGTTGGGCTCTATACTCAAAGATGTCCATAATCGAACAGAGATTAAACGGGTGAAAAAAGGCTGCTGCAATAACCGAGATCTAAAATACAACAAGAAAAATTATAGACACAAAAAGCGTCTATACGGTAATGCGCTGCCAAAATATTCTTAAACTAAGCAGCCAACACAACAAAAATTAGATCACTTTTTGTCACAATAGAACACAGAAAAAAACACAAAAGTGTGGCGCTGATGAAAGTATAAAATAAAGTCCATATGATAGGACAATTGCAAGTAGCAGATAAGCCAAAGTCCACAGTGGAAACAGATCTCTGAAGCAGATGAAGATCAACAAAGTAAAAGTTCCTTAAACCAGGGGTACCCAGGGCCTGAAAAGGCCGTCAGACGTAAGAGAGGTAACAGGGGAGGCCGGAAACACCAAAGGAAAGAAAAAAAGAAAAGTTTGATAGGACAAGGATTATTCAACCTAAGCAAACATATACTTACTAATGACGAGCTTGTTGTATTAGACAAAGGCCTTAAATTTGCCCCCCCATGTCCATTAAACAAATTTGATACATTCATAGATGTAAACAAATTTATACGCAAGATTAATATCCAGCGTCATTTTATATCCAACACTCCCTCGATTGAGAGGGCTGCTACATCAGGGACTGTACATTCAGGACTTTCCAATCCCTCTTTGTTTAATCCCCCAGTCCCTGTTTCTTCTTCGGTTAATATCTTCAAAGAATTAATCCTTAAAGATTTGAAGTCTCTAAAAATAAAAAAATTCTATAAACATCCTCTACCAAGGGAAGGACTTCGTTCCCTTTGTGACCAGAAGGACATTATAGTCCGCCCTGCAGATAAAGGCGGGGGGATAGTCATCTTGGATAAAGATGACTATATTGCAGAAATGGACCGTATTCTTGGAGATGCAGCAACTTATCAAGTACTTCCTAATAACCCTACTAATGTTTATAAAAAACAATTAGAAGTCCTGGTTACTAAGGGTTTTAATTCTCATATTCTTAACCAGAAAGAGAGATCTTTTTTGATACCAGTTGCCCCGAGAATTCCAACAATATATTACCTGCCCAAAATCCATAAGGACCCCTATAAGCCTCCAGGAAGACCAATAATTAGCGGGATTGATTCTATTACTTCCAGAATTGGCCGCTATATTGACTGTTATTTGCAACCCCTGGTTAAACGCACTCCCTCCTATCTGAAAGACACCACCTCTACCATCAAAATGCTTGGTGAGATAGAACTTAAAGGTGATTACCTGCTTGCCACAGCAGATGTGGAGTCCCTATACACCTGTATCCCCCAACAATTGGGAATGGAGGCTGTTTCCTATTTTTTAGGCCTTGACCCTTCAATTACTAGCGATCAGAAGTCCTTTATTTTGGAACTTCTAGATTTTGCCACAACTAGAAATTATTTCTGGTTTAACCAGAAGTATTTTGTTCAAAAACGTGGTGTTGCCATGGGGGCTAAATTTGCCCCCAGTCTGGCTAATTTGTTCATGGCCAAATGGGAGGAGGACGTCATCTATTCTGACAGACACCCGTCCTTGGTGTTATGGACCAGATATATAGATGACGTCCTCCTCCTATGGGATGGTACTGCTGAAGCCTTGGGAGAATTTTTTAGTTCTCTGAATTCAGACAATCGTGGCATCAAGTTCACCTTTGATTCCAGTTCAACTAAGGTCAACTTTTTAGATCTTGAGATAGCTATTGAGTCCAGGCAGTTTAAATTCCGTACCTTCTTCAAACCCACAGATAGGAACAGTTTCATTCCGGTGGACAGCTGCCACCACAAATCGTGGCTTAAATCGGTACCCAAGAGCCAGTTCCTCCGTTTACGGAGGAATTGTACGGATAGCGACACTTATCTCGCTCAGGCTTCCATGCTTAAAGAAAGATTTCTAGACAAAGGTTACGACTCTATGTTAGTTGATGCAGAGTTACATCGTGTTGCACTCATTGATCGTAGCTCTTTGTTGAAAGAGAGAGTCCCACGTGAGCCTGATACATCATTCAGATTTTCAATGCTCACGTCCTACTCTACTCAACACAATGACATCAAAAAAATCTTTGATAGACATTGGGATGTGCTCAAACAGGACAAAACCTTGGGTCCATTATTACCAGATAGGGCGAAGGTCATTTTTAGAGGAGCCCCCACTTTGAGGAACAAAATTGCTCCTAATATTGTTGACCCACCCACTCAACCAATGTTCTTTCATGATATGAAAGGTTACTATCCATGTAAAAAATGTAACGTTTGTTTGTATAACACTTGTGGGCGATCGAAATCTGTTGAATTTCAGTCATACATTACGGGCAAAATGTACCCAATTAAATCTTTTTGCACCTGTGCCACTACACATATTGTCTATTTGATTACTTGTCCATGTGGCAAGCAATATGTGGGTCGTACTATTAGAGCATTCTCAGTTCGCGTAGGTGAACATGTTGCTAAGATTTTAAGGGGCGATACAAAACATACGGTACCACGGCATTTCAGACAAGATCACAATTGCGATCCTGCTGGTACCCAATTTTTGATTATAGACAAATTTGTGGCCCCCTGGAGAGGTGGAGCCAAGACTAGAGGGGTTTCGAGGCTTGAAACATTCTGGATATATGAATTACAGACTTATATGCCATATGGATTGAATGTTGAATGGGATATTAATTCTTTTATTAACAAATCATGATTATTCCCATTCTCTGGTTTATATTATGGAATTGTTGTCATATATGACCATGTTTAAGTCCCCTTTTTTCTTTATAATTTTAGACTTCTTATTTTTCAATTTTACTTTTCATCTTTTATTCTTATATATCGATAGATTGATACTTTATTTGTTTATGAAGTTTTTAGATGAATTCTACTGTTTTTTGCATTTAATATTCACGTGCATATGTGACCATTATTACATTTAACCTATTTATTATTGGTTATTTGGTGCTATCCCTTATTTAAACGCTAGATGTCCCCACAATTTTTGAGCTGCGGTCTTTTTTCTATACTCACTGTGTGCCTCTATTGGAGGCTTCACACCACGTGATTATCCTTCCTTTGACGGTGAAACGCACATTTCCTTCATTGCGCCTCAAGGTCTGAACGTTAGTTGCGTCACGTTACTTGCGTTGGTGCCCAACGTAATCACGTTCCGTTCCCTGTCCTTGTTCGCGTCTTTCCGTCCAATATGCGTTCTATTTTCCTTCAAGCCTCGTTTTCAGATCGAGGCTTGAAGCGCACGCTAGTAACTCCATCTTGTTCCAACCCGGAAGTAGAGACCCATTCAGATTCGGCGCGACCTGTCCCCATACGGATCACGGAATTAAGGTAGGGGACATCTACAGTTATAAATTTGGTTTTGTTGGCAGAAGGTCAGTGCCCCAGGACGATGTTCTATTGAACGAAAAGCGTCGGGAGAAGACACTGACCTTTCTGCCTTTTATTGTACAAGCGCTTTTTAACACTCTGGTCACACGTGAGTGTAAACTTTTTATTCCCTTTAAATAAATTTCAAACCATATGCAGTATCACGCTATGTGTGCTTTTTAATTTTCCTTTGGTCACTCATCGATTCCATTGTCTGAGACTTCTATATGGTTATCGGTGAGTCAACAACATCCAGGAGGAAGGACTATCGGATCTTACATCCCTTTTCCCCCAGCAGATGACATCAGGTTCTCAGTAACCTATAAGCCTGTATGACTTGATAGGTGTATACCTACTCAAGTCACAACATCTGGTAAGCAGACAACTTTACCCATTTTCATGGTTTAAGGAACTTTTACTTTGTTGATCTTCATCTGCTTCAGAGATCTGTTTCCACTGTGGACTTTGGCTTATCTGCTACTTGCAATTGTCCTATCATATGGACTTTATTTTATACTTTCATCAGCGCCACACTTTTGTGTTTTTTTCTGTGTTCTATTGTGACAAAAAGTGATCTAATTTTTGTTGTGTTGGCTGCTTAGTTTAAGAATATTTTGGCAGCGCATTACCGTATAGACGCTTTTTGTGTCTATAATTTTTCTAGTTGCACATCTGTGCCCCTCCCAACTAAAACGATCGTCATGGCAATAGAGCGCTTCTCTGTGTGCGTCTCCCTCTTCCTCCTGTAAGCTCTAAGCCGCTGGAGGGATAGAAACACTGAGAATCTGTAATTGCCGTGCTGATCATCCATTCTTCCGTGTCCTGCAGTCAGGGTCATAATGACAGAGAAGGGAAACCGAGCCAGCTCGAGCAGCAGCACTTCCACCCTAAGCCCGCACCTGTGTGTGTGCAAAACTTCTTCTCCAACCTGTACTGTGTGGAGAAGTGCACACAGCAGTAAGATGCAGGGGGCTGCATAATGATAATTCACTGTCCCGATTATCAAAGGGAGGGGGATATTTGCATCTCATCCCAGGTGTTAGCCAATAATGCTTTGTCCGTGTTGCAGCCTCTC
Source organism: Rana temporaria (assembly GCF_905171775.1). Classification (NCBI taxonomy): domain Eukaryota; kingdom Metazoa; phylum Chordata; class Amphibia; order Anura; family Ranidae; genus Rana; species Rana temporaria. The sequence goes on along the minus strand of NC_053500.1, from coordinate 63,112,898 downwards.
CCTCTTCCCCTCCCACATTTTGACTTTAGTTCCAGGAAGAAGACAAAATCAGTCCTAACCACCCTAACCTGACACTTATACCACCCTAACCTGACACTTATACCACCCTAACCTGACACGTATACCACCTTAAAGCAGGGGTTCACCCAAAAAAATAATTTTTAACATTAGATTGAGGCTAATTGTGGGAAGCAATTGGGTGTTTTTTTTAAAATCAATGCAGTACATACCTTTTTAGAGATAGATGTTCTCCGCTGCTTCCGGGTATGGACTGCAGGACTGGGCGTTCCTATTTGATTGACAGGCTTCCGACCGTCGCATACAGCGCATCACGAGTTGCCGAAAGAAGCCGAACGTCGGTGCGCGTACGTATAGAGCCGCACCGAGGTTCGGCTTCTTTCGGCAACTCGTGACGCGCTGTATGCGACGGTCGGAAGCCTGTCAATCAAATAGGAACGCCCAGTCCCAAAGATCATACCCGGAAGCCGCGGAGAACATCTATCTCTAAAAAGGTATGTACTGCATTGATTTTAAAAAAAAACACCCGATTGTGCTTCCCACAATTAGCCTTAATCTAATGTTAAAAACATTTTTTCGGGTGAACCCCTGCTTTAACCTGACACTAATACCACCCTAACCTGAAACTTTGTGTTGTTCTATCACATAAAATCACAAAGTACAATCACCTACCAACATGGCTTTGGAGTGTGCCCACACCAAGAGAACATGCAAACTACATGCAGATAGCTTCCTGGCCCAGATTCAAAGTGAGGCAAGTCCCAACCACTAACCTACTGTTCTCCCTATATACCTGTATATACTGACAGTATTATCTGAAAGATGGGTTTCAAATGTTTTGACAGGGGCGCAGTTTCAGTGCTTGCCATAAGCACCATTTTCACTAGATACGCCTCTGTCATATTCAGAGCACTTTCTCCTGCTTTATGGAGGAACACAAAGTGGGTTATTTACGAAAAAGTTCACTTTGCACTACAAGTGCACTTGGAAGTGCAGTCTCTCTAAATCTAATGCCCCGTACACACCATCACTTTATGTGATGAAAAAAAACGACGTTTTTAAAAACGTCACTTTAATTGACCGTGTGTGGGGGAAAACGTAATTTTATGTCTTGTAAAAAACGACCAAAAAAATTGAAGCATGCTTCAATTTTATGTGTCGTTTTTCAAAACGTCGTTTTTTACTTCACAGAAATTGACCGTGTGTAGCAAAAAACGTCGTTTAAAAAGACGTTTTTACACCCGCGCATGCCCAGAAGCGAGCTTCAATGGAAAAAGTGGTGAGAACGTAACCTCGCTTTGCTAGAACATTGTGAGAAAAACGATGGTGTGTAGGCAACTTCGTCTTTGAAAATTGAAGTTTCAAAAACGTCATTTTTTACTTCACAGAAAATGTCGTTTTTTTTCATCACATAAAGTGATGGTGTGTATGCGGCATTAGGGGTAAATCTGAAATGAGGTGAAGCGCTGCAGATTTTATCATCCAATCATGTGCAAGCTAAAATGTTGTTTTTTTATTTTCCTTGCATGTCCCCCTCGGATCTACAGCGACTGTACTTCCAAGTGCACTTGTAGTGCAAAGTGGATTTGCCTTTAGTAAAATAACCCCCAAAGTCTCTTCTGGTGTTGACCTAAATTTTATGCCTTATTTTTTTTAAATTCGATTTTTTGTGAATTTGTGTTGGTAGTCTTTGTGAATCCACCCCCAATGAATTAATTTATACGTTTTACTCATCTCATTTGATCTGGCAGCATGTATAGTAGTACTGTATATCCTTGACAACCTTGGAAAAGATCAAGGGTATTCCAGATTCACAGTGCTGTCATTTGGAAATGTGATGTTTTATCTCAGACTGAATGCCAAGCGGTATACAGGCAATGAAAAGTGAACGTTTGCTACACGCTTTTGTCACAGAACATTCATTCAAGTAATAAACTGTTCTATAACTTATGTAGGGCAACCATAAAGCCGCGTACACATGATCGGATTTCTGATGGAATAAAATCTGATGGATTTTTTCGTCGCAATTCCGATGAAGCTGACTTTCATCAGTCTTGCATACACACTATCAGAATAAATTCCGACTGTGCCAAAATGCGGTGACGTAAAACACTATGAGGGGCCGAAAAAATGAATTTCAATACTTCCGAGCATGCGTCGACTTTATTCTGAGCATGCATGGATTTTTCTCCAATGGAGTTTCACACAGACAATCGGAATTTACTATCATTTTTTTTTTTTAATCGGAAAAATGTAAAACATGTTCTATTTTTTTACACCGATAAAAAAAAGTCTGATGGGACCCATACACGATCGGTTTCTCCAATGAAAAAAGTGCATCCGACTTTTTTCATCGGAAAAAACGATCGTATGTACAAGGCATTAGTGTTGGATTTCATAAGTGTGTGGGTACAGCTCTTATCTGAGTCTGGTGACACCCTCAAATTCCCACAAAGCAATGAAACAGACAATTATAAATAACACAGGCAACTTTAACCACTTCAGCCCCGGAGGATTTGGCTGCCCAATGACCATGCCATTTTTTGTGATTCGGCTCTGCGTCGCTTTAACTGACAATTGCGCGGTCGTGCGACGTGGCTCCTAAACAAAATTGACGTTCTTTTTTTCCCACAAATAGAGCTTTATTTTGGTGGTATTTGATCACCTCTGCGATTTTTATTTTTTGTGCTATAAACAAAAAGCAATAAAAAAAAAAAAAAAAAAGCAATATTTTAAACGTTCTGCTATAATAAATATCACCCCCCCCCCCCCCCAAAAAAAAAAAAAAAAATTATATATATATATATATATATATATATATATATATATAATTTCTCAGTTTAGGCCGATATGTATTCTTCTACATATTTTTGTTAAAAAAAAATCGCAATAAGCGTATATTGATTGGTTTGCGCAAACGTTATAGCGTCTAGAAAATAGGGGATAGATTTATGGCATTTTTATTGTTATTTTTTTTTATTAGCATTGGTGGCGATCAGCAATTTTTATCGTGACTGCGAAATTATGGCGGACACATTGGACCCTTTTGACACTATTTTGGGACCTATAAATGCACTGATTACTGTGTAAATGACACTGGCAGTGAAGGGGTTAACCACTAGGGGGCGAGGAAGGGGTTAAGTGTGTCCTAGGGAGTGATTCTAACTGTGGAGGCTGGGATACATGTGACACAACAGTGATCGCTGCTCCTGATGAGCAGACAAATAGTGTACTGTCACTAGGCAGAACAGGGAGATGCCTTGTTTACACAGGCATCCCCCCGTTCTGTTGCTCCGTGACCCGATTGCGGGCACCCGGCGGACATCGAGTCCGTGGGACTTGCGGTCACACTCACGGAGCTCTCGGCGGGCATGTGCATTCTTAAAGGGGACGTACGGGTACGTCCATATGCGCAGCCAAGCCATTCTGCCGACATATATAGTCGTGTAGCGGTCGGCAAGTGGTTAATCAGCTTTGGCTGCACGCTCAGAGAAAGGACTCAAACAGAGCATCAAGTACAATAATTACAAGTAGAATTGCAGTACTGGCATTAGGACATCAACAAATGCCATATAACAGTTCACTTTTCCTCATCTAATACAAGTCCTAAACTTGTCCATTAAAGCGGGAGTTCACCCATTTATTAATTTTTTTACCTTTTCCCCTTAGATTCCTGCTCGTTTTGTCTAGGGGATTCGGCTAGTTGTTTTAAAATATGAGCAGTACTTACCCGTTTCCGAGATGCATCTTCTCCGTCGCTTCCGGGTATGGGTCTTCGGGAGCGGGCGTTCCTTCTTGATTGACAGTCTTCCGAGAGGCTTCCGACGGTCGCATCCATCGCGTCACTAGTAGCCGAAAGAAGCCTTCTTTCGGAAAATCTTCTCCGAAAGAAGCTTCTTTCGGAAAATCGTGACGCGATGAATGCGACCGTCGGAAGCCTCTCGGAAGACTGTCAATCAAAATAGGAACGCCCAGTCCCGCAGCCCATACCCGGAAGCGGCGGAGAAGATGCATCTCGTAAACGGTAAGTACGGATCATATTTTAAAACAACTAGCCGATTCCCCTAGACAAAACGAGCATTCATCTAAAAATAGGGAAATAGTGTCCTGTGCGGGTGAACCTCGCGCGGCTTCCGGATATGTAATTCTGCGGGACTGGGCGTTCCTATTCACATACTAATAGATTGACATGCTTCCGATACATATCCGGAAGCCGCGGTGAAAATATAGATAAAACGGTATGTACGGCAAGATAATAAAAAAGGTCAGCATAATGTCATTCTCACAACTCGGCTCAATGTAATGTTAGAATTTTTTTTTAGGGTGAACCCCCGCTTTAACCACTTCAGCCCCGAGCCTCATTTGAGATTTGTTGTTTACAAGTTAGAAACAGTTTTTTTATGCTAGAAAATTACTTAGAACCCTCAAAAAGTATATATATTTTTTCTAGCACCCTGGAGAATAAAATGGCGGTCATTGCAATACTTTCTGTCACACCGTATTTGCGCAGCGGTCTTACAAGCGCACTTTTTTGGGAAAAAATACACTTCTTTGAATTAAAAAAATAAGACAACAGTAAAGCTAACCCAATTTTATATTGTAAAAGATAATGTTACGCTGAGTAAATTGATACCTAACATGTCACGCTTCAAAATTACGCCCGCTCGTGGAATGGAGACAAACTTTTTTACCCTTAGGCCCCATACACACGAGAGGATTTATCCGCAGATACGGTCCAGCGGACCGTATCCGCGGATAAATCCTCTCGAGGATTTCAGAAGATTTCTATGCGATGCCGTGTACACACCATCGCATTGAAATCCGCGCTGAAATCCTCTGCCGATGACGTGTCGCGCCGTCGCCGCTATTATGACGCGGCGACGGGCGCGACGCTGTCATATAAGGAATTCCACGCATGCGTCAAATCATTACGACGCGTGCGGGGAATCCCTTTGGACGGATGGATCCGGTAAGTCTGTACAGACGAGCGGATCCATCCGTTGGAATGGATTCCAGCAGATGGATTTGTTGAGCATTTTAGCAAATATCCATCTGCTGGAAATCCATCCCAGGGGAGATTTCTCCGCGGATAAATATCCGACGGAGTGTACACACCATAGAATCTATCCGCAGAAACCCATTTGATGGGATTTATCTGCGGATAGATTCTATGGTGTGTATGGGGCCTCAAAGATCTCCATAGGCGTTTGTTGAAAAAATTCTACAGGTTGTATGTTTTGTGTTACAGAGGAGGTCTAGGGCTAGAATTTTCGCTCTCGCTCTATCGATCGCGGTCATACCTCACATGTGTGGTTTGAACACCGTTTTCATATATACGCTTGCATATATGCGCTCTCTTCTGCACGCAAGCTTGGCGGAACGGGGCACGTTTAAAATTATTATTTATTATTTATTTTACCTTTCATTTCTTATTTTTAAACTGTTCTTTTTTTTTTTTTTTAATGTCACTTTTATTCCTATTACAAGGAATGAGTATAGAGTAATTGGATCTAAGGTCCCCGAACCAAAGAGCCGGTTCCCGGGATCGCTGTGGCTTTATCTAGCCTACAGCACCTATGGCTAGCACCATTACCTTGGTGCTACCCTGGGACCATGAGTGGTCCCCCTCATCTTTATTTATCGTTCATCCCCTCATTGAGTCCACCTGCACCCCAACTTGTGCTATAACTGGGCTCCTATTTCTGGGATCCCCTGATCCACCATTACCTGTTTTGCTATCAAGACAAGTAGGTCTTTCAAAATATGCGTCCCCCATGGCTACCGCATGGGACTCTGTCTGGCCGTGCCTGCTGTTATCACCCAGCGGGAATTATTTTGATGTGCTCCTGATGAAGCGGTGAACACCACGAAACTAGTCGAGACCGTTATAACCTCCAACCCATCATGTTGTTCCCCTAGTGAGGACCTCTTTAGTGGTGTTGTATATGGTTAACACCATTTTCAATTTGTGTTTTGTTATGTTTGAATAAAATGTATCTCTTGTTTTTTATGCATATTTCCATTTCCATCATTGTACCTGTATGGCGATAGTCCTATTGGGGCCCCCCCCCTTTTTTCTTGGTTCTTTGTTTCAGGGACCTTAGATCCAATTACTCTATACTTTAAGGATGATGGTACCTTTTATTGTAGTAATTATTTACTTTACTCCTGAGGCTCTTATTTCCTATTACAAGGAATGTAAACATCCCTTGTAATGGAAAAAAGAGCATGACAGGACCTCTTAAATATGAGATCTGGGGTCAAAAAGACCTCAGATCTCATATTTACACAAAAATGCAAAACATAAAATAAAATGTAGTTTACACCTATGCGAATTGGTTGTGGCTTAAACCGCATCCAATTCGCATAACATTATAAAATACATTGATTTCAATGAGACTGGTTCACATATGTGCGATGCATTCGCACTGCAAATTGCCAAAAACACGTGTGCCTTTTCTAGGCATTGCGGTGTCACTCAGGTGTGAATTCAGGCCCATTATCTTCTATGGGCACGCATCTGATTCGCAGATGTGTTCATTTCTCTTCAGGATTTCTCTCATTCACCTCAATACACTTCCCCCCTCCCCCTCCCCTCTCCCAGGTCTCCAAATTCGCAGCTAAAACGGAGATGATCTGCTGAACAGTTCTCTTATCTCTCTGCAGAGATAAGAGAGCTGAAATTCGCACCGCACAAGTGTGAATCCAGCCTAAGAGCATTGGGCGTAAGTGACGTTTTGATGTCGCTTCCGCCCTGCAATGGTATGGAGACAGGGTGGGGGCCATCTTCCCCTCACTCATCTCCATACTACACACGGGAGAGGATGTGAGTGCCTCCTCCGCTGCCAGTGGCTCCGTTAAGCGGCGGAGGGCACCGGAGCACAGCAGGAGGCCTTTCCTGCCGTCTATAAGTGTGATCTTGCGGCGAATCCGCAACAGAGACCATTTTTATCTGAAAGCGGACCCGCATAAGAAGAGGATACCGGGGTTATGGTAGCTAGCTGCTGCCATAACAACGATATCCCTCTTCAAAGTGCCGGCGTATAATGACGGCGGGCGGTACGGAAGTGGTTAATTGATTCCATATTTGTGAGACTTTGTCCCATTTCCAGAATATGTGGGAGAATGAACCAAGCAAGTTACAACCTCTAAATCACATTTTTGGTACCGTAGGGAGAATTATGTGTAGATTAGTAGGTGTATAGTACCACCCAGTAAATATTTTGGTGGTGGTCTCCCTAATTGTAATGGATCTGGTGCATTGGCAAAGACTTTTAATACAGGAATCCCATTCTTCTGTAGAGAGGGATACATTACATTCTTGCTGCTTTTTTTTCTGTCCCTCTTCTTCATTACTTTATTTCTCCCGGTGCAAGAAGCAGACATCTGTTCAGTTTTTGCACTTTCACTCGATCACTCGCAGACCCTCTCCTGCCTGAAGCACAGAATTGGGATATGGAATATAGAACAGAATGGAGAGAATAGCCAAAGGTACGCTGCACCGCTATCCTCAGCTAATGAAGCACAGCTGAGGACACCGGGAGAGCAGACACGAAGGAAAGAACATTAAATCTTTATTATTCACCCTCAGGGTCAATGTCAGTCACCCGATAGCTAGGAGATTTACTAGCTGGAGGTATATTAAAATGTGAATTATGTGTTACAGGATCTCTGATTTGGTAGCTAGTGATGGCAATGAGCCAATTAAGGGTGATGTAGTGTCACTCACATGCAGACACTATAGGAATCATTTGGTGCAATCATTGACTACAAGAAAACTTCTCACTGTAGTTCAGGTTTATTTAACCACTTTATATCTGGAAGATGTTACCCCCTTAACCACTTCAGCCCCTTCCTGACCAGGCTATTTTTTGGATACGACACTGGGTCACTTTAGCTGACAATTGCGCAGTCGTGCGACGCTGTAATAAAACAAAACTGATGTTCTTTTTTTCCTACAAATAGAGCTTTCTTTTGGTGGCATTTAACCACTTCCATACAGGGCATTTTCACCCCCTTCCTGCACAGACCAATTTTTAGTTTTCAGCACTGTCGCACTTTGAATGAAAATTACGCGGTCGTGCGACGTGACTCCCAAACAAAATTGACGCCCTTTATTTCCCACAAGAAGAGCTTTCTTTTGGTGGTATTTGATCACCTCTGCAGTTTTTATTTTTTGCGCTATAAACAAAAGAAGAGCGACAATTTTGAAAAAAACACAATGGGCCGGATTCAGAATAGAGATACGCCGTCGTATCTCTGAGTCCGGCCGTCGTATCTATGCGCCTGATTCATAGAATCAGGTTCCGCATAGATCTCCCTAAGATCCGCCAGGTGTAAGTGACTTACACCAACGGATCTTAGACTGCAATTCCAGGCCGGCCGCTAGGTGGCGCTTCCGTTTGTATATGCGAGGAATATGCAAATGAGGAGTTACGCTGATTCAGAAACAAACGACCACCCGGCGCTTTTTTTTTACGTCGTTTGCGTTCGGCTTTTTCCGGTGTATAGTTACCCCTGCTATATGCGGCGTATCCTATGTTAAGTATGGCCGTCGTTCCCGGGTCGAATTTTTAATTTTTTTACGTCGTTTGCGTAAGTCGTTCGCAAATACGGATGGACGTCATTTACGTTCACGTCAAAACCAATGACGTCCTTGCGACATCATTTGGAGCAATGCACTCTGGGAAATTTTGCAGACGGCGCATGCGCAGTTCGTTCAGCGCGGGGACGCGCCTGATTTAAATTTTACACGCCCCCTAGCCGCGGAATTTTAATTCCGCCGGGGGATTTACGATACGCCGCCGCAACTTTACAGGCAAGTGCTTTCTGAATAAAGCACTTGCCTCAAAAACTTGCGGCGGCGTAACGTAAATCAGATAGGTCAGCGGATCTTTAGATCCGCGTAACCTATCTGAATCTGCCACAATATCTTTTACTTTTTGATTTAATAAATATCATAATTTTTATTTATTTTTTCCTTAGTTTAGGCCGATACGTATTCTTCTAAATATTTTTGGCAAAAAAATTGCAATAAGCGTATTTGATCGGTTTGTGCAAAAGTTCTAGCATCTACAAACTAGGGAATAGAATTATGGCATTTTTATTTTTATTTTTTAATTTTATTTTTTACTAGTAATGGCGGCGATCTGCGATTTTTTTTTTTATTGTGACTGTGACATTGCGGCGGACACATCGGACACTTTTGACACGTTTTTGGGACCATTCACATTTATACAGTGATTAGTGCTATAAAACTGCACTGATAACTGTGTAAATGGGACTGGCACTGAAGGGGTTAAATATTTTCCCTAAAGTGTGTTATAACTGTAGGGGGGAGGGGGACTCACAAGGGGAGGAGATCGATTTGTGTTCCTCTGTACTGGGAACACACATCTGTCTCCTCACCGCTGACAGGACATGGATCTGTGTGTTTACACACACAGATCCATGGTCCTGCCGTGATTGTGGGCAATCGCGGGTGCCCGGCGGACATCGCGGCCACAGGGCACGCGCAATGGGTCCCGAGCAATGCGGCGGGGGTGCGCGCGCTGCCCCCTAGCCGCCCGAGAAGGCTAGGACGTTATATGACGTCCAGTCTGAGAGACGGAGGGTTCCCGCCGATGTCATTTTACAATGACTTGGTAGGGAACAGGTTAATCACCTCTGTGATTTACATTTTTTGCGCTATAAACAAACAAAAAAAAACTATTTTTTACTTTCTGCTATAAAACATATCCAATAAAAAATTTAAAAAATCGAATTTCTTCATCGACTTAGGCCAATATGTATTCTGCTACATGTTTTTGGTAAAGAAAATCCCAATAAACTTATTTTAATTGGTTTGAGCAAAAGTTATAGCATCTACAAACTATGGGATATATTTAGGGAATTTTTATTTATGTTTTATTTTTACTAGTAATGGTGGCGATCAGCGGGACTGCGACAGTGTTGCCAACCGTCAGTATTTTTACTGGCAGCCAGTAAAAAACAGTAAATTTTCTCCTGCCAGTAAATGCCAGTAAGGCCCCTTTCACATTGAGGAGTTTTTCAGGCGGAATAGCGCTGCTATCCCGCCTGAAAAACTCCTTCACTGCAGACTCAATGTGAAAGCCGGAGGGCTTTCACACTGAGGCGATGCACTGGCGGGAGACAAAAAAATCTCCTGTCCGCAGCATCTTTGGAGCGGTGAGAGGAGCATGTATACCGCTCCTTCCCATTGAAAACAATGGGAAACCGCGGCAATACCGCCCGCAATGCGCCTCTATGGAGGCGCATCGCGGGCGGTATTAACCCTTTATCGGCCGCTAGCGGGGGTAAATAGCGCACCGCTAGCAAATCCCGGCGGTTTAGCGCCGCTATTTTTAGCGGCGTTATACCACCACCGCAGCTCCCGCCCCAGTCTGAAAGGGGCTCTAAAGTAAAAGGTTGCCAGAGCTGAGACCATCTGAGTGCCTACTACAGTATTATCAGGTGGCTCTGGCGGAGGCGGTGTCTGAGCATGTCGTGTGATGTCATGGTGCAATGGAGCCAAGCAGAGCGGCCAGAGCCTCGTGTGCAGGTCTGCGGTATGGAAGCAAGGCAGGCTGGGACCCTCAGTGCTGTTTAGACTGGAGTGGACTGGAGGGATCACTTGGCTTGCAGAGATACTGTCACTGTGACTCAGCATGGGATATGTTGTGTCAGTGAGGTCTCATTATCATCTGTGCTTCTGCACACTGCTGCCATTGTCACTGTGAGAGTCAATTTTATGTGTGTGTGCCACCCATTCTAATTTCTTGCCCTCCTAAAGCCTGTCCCTGAGCTACTTACTTAATATATCGAAAATAAAATAGGAAATATGTTTTTTGCCTTATCTACCTTAAATCATATTGCTTATTGCATATTGTATTTGTTTGTAGTCTAAATACTCAAATTTGCACTTAAATCCTTAATTTTGTAACTTTTGGAAATGCCAGTAAAAACTTGGCTGTACCAGTAAATTTTGGGTGTTGTGTCAGTAAATTTCAATCTAGTAAGTTGGCAACACTGGACTGCGACATTGCAGCATACAAATTGGATACTAAGTTGAGTTGAGAGGTATCTTAATATAGCGCGGTCTTACCCTGAAGGGTCCCGACGCACATAGCAGAGTTTCGGGAAAAGAGGACCCAGGAACCAAAAGCGGACCCAGGCTACGCAGGAAAGGCTTGCAGTATATTTACTGTGAGCATGTCAGCAAGTGATTATAAAACCACTTGCCGACTGCAATACATATATATACGTTGCGGTTTACAAGTGGCTTACTGGAGTTATGGCTGAATATATCAGCCATAACCCCAGCTTCTTTTTCTTCAGCCGGTGACTGGCTTTCACATGAAAGCATTCCGAGCGGCTCATTAGCCACTGGATTACTTTCCGAAGTGGCGGGTAAGGGGGCGCGCTATTTTCACCGGAGCGCCTGAGAAACGATCCGAGGGTGCTGCCGGCTGGTCACAGAGGCACTGAGAGACTAGGTCATCTTTGATTGCATCTATGGCCTTGGAGGACTGGAGCAAAGTCACTTCTGTTCTAGGGCAGAAGTAAGCAATTTTTTTTTTTTTTTTTAATCTTTTGTTTATAAAGGTAAAAGAGAGATTTAGGCTCTTTTTGACCTCTGATCACTCCATAAAGTGGACCTGTCATCCTTATTTCTATTACAAGGCTTGTTTTCATTCCTTGCAATAGGAATAAAAATGATCAAAAAAATTCCAAAAATTAAAAAATTAAAGGGACAGTGTAAAAAATATAAATAAAATAAATTAGGAAAAAAAATCCACCCCCATCCCTCCATGCTTGCGCGCAGAAGCAAACGCATACGTAAGTCACGCACGCAAATTTAAACGGTGTTCTCACCACACATATGTGGTATCCCAGCGAACGTTGGTCACAGGCTGGTTGGTAAGTAGAGCTTGGAATTCTCCTTGGATTTTTTCTTGGTCCTTTTTTGTTATACTGTGATGGACTGTGTTAGATATGAAATAAAATGAATATTTTATTGTGTTATGATTAGAACCACTGAAATGAAGTGTATATTTTCCTTGAGATGATTCTTCAGATTTTGTCCTAAAGTTATGAATCCAGCATTATACAAGAACAGATCCTGCTATCCTCCATTACATGTGTGTCTCTATTCACTCCCCTGCATTCCTGGACACTTCACTTTGGATAAGCAATTGTGGATTCTCTATAGGAAACTGACTTTGCCCATCCCCCACATCCTGACTTTTACAGACCCCAGAAGGAGCCTGTGTGACTTTTGGAAGAGCTGAAATGAACTCGTGAGGAGAAACCACCCTTCTATATGAATTGACCAATGAAAGACTCACAAGGGTGATGGGGAGGGATTGATGGGTGTGTATTTTGTGACATCATGAAGTCAATAAATCTAAGAGGAGAGGGCCGCCTCTCTCTCCTCTTTCATTCTTTTACTACATTCTCTGTGTGTGCATCTGTCTGTTCTTTCTGCTCTCATTTCTCTACTGCATCTCCTGTGTCTGTCTGCTTTGTGCTTCAGCTCCAGCCCAACAGAAGCTGTGTGTGAGTGTGTGTGAGTGTGTCTCTGTTTGTTTCTGCTTATTTTAACAGATCATACCAGTGGATCACTGCAAGCCATCCCTGTTTTGAGGCAGGAAAAGATCTAAATCAATTGGCGCCAACGTGCTTCTTTTGGACTTCAAGGACGGACTTTGTGGACGCACAAGAAACTGGCTGAGAATTGAGGGACCGTCTACCATTGAAAGGGGCGTCATGAACCCCTAAACACGGTAAGTGCGAGTTTTTTTTGGCTCCCTTACACCGTGTTACAGGCTAGACGGCCTCTATTCCCATCTAGTTTGTCTGCAAATTCCGAGCCTTTGAAACAGACGGAATAATTCTGGTCCAGAAGTGAACCCCGGCTTGTGCTGATTCACTGCTATTAATTTTTTTTGGTGTCTTGCTGCCTGTGAGTAGAAGGGTGCGAGTAGCTTGTGGGTTGTTTGCTGTCTGTTTGTGGGGTGTGTGAAATCAGCCGACTAAGCTAGGTACTGGCTGTTGCAAAGAGATAAAGGTGGTGTGCACGGGGAGTGCATGCTGGCTTGGTTGAGTCTGGGATTCAGCTCTAAGGAAGTTAGCTGCGAAGTTTATATATGGGTTTGTTTTATTTTATGCTTGTGATAAATATTCCAAACCTTTTTTTTGTTAGATAAATTGGGGAACTGGGATTAAGCTCTGGGGTTTATTTGAGTATGTCTGTAGTGAGATATTGAGTCAGCTTTTCCACATTTTGTCCTTGCTTTGAATTACGCGGGGGGTTTTGCTTACAAAGTTTTCCTGTGTAAGGAAAGGTGGGGGCTGAGCTGGAGGAGGTTGTTGCGTGTGTCTGCTAAGCTGTGTATCTGTTTCTATTCTCGTATCTAAATTGTTTCTTTTCTTGCACTTCTGCCTTTTGTCACAGTTGGCTAAGCAATTAACTCTTGGTCTTTCTAAACTAGCATTCTTAACTCCTTCGTCTCTGGCTTCTTGCTCTGCTAACTGTGCTGATTTGTGACCTGAAACCCTATGCCTTTCATCACAGCTGGATACCAATTAAGGGTTTTCTGCCTAGCAGTCTTAACTCTTTGCAGTCTGAACAGGAAACTTTTTCATTTCTGTGCCTTTCCTAGTTAATTTTTTTTGCTGGGATAATCCTTTTGTCTTTCTCAGTATGTATGTGTTTTTATTATGCTGGATAACTGTGTTTGACTGAATAGAATATCTGTTTTTTTTTATATATATATAAATCGACTGCTGTTGTCGCTGACTTCTGTTTTTAATATCTGGCTGAAGTTTGAAGTTTTTTCTCTCCTCTTTGCTTTGTTTTTACTTTTTCCTTAAACTCCTGATTCCCCCCTCCGCCATTTTCTTCTTAGATCCTCCCGTCTTCTCCAAATCTTTGCCGCTCTTTTTCATAGCTCCTCCCCTCTCCACCATTTTCTTCTTAGATCCTCCCGTCCAACCCTTTCTTTGCTGCCTACTACACAGCCCCCTATCTTCCCCTCCCTCTATGTAGCATGCTGATTGTACTGACTGTGCTAGAAGTGATTTGATTGCGTCTAATGGTACATTGTGTCTGTAACATATAACTTATGGTGTCTTTCTTTGCATGCACTTTTCGTTTGGGTTCTCAACTCTGTGCTGGAATCGAACTCTTTCTTTCTTATTTCTTTCTCCTTTCTTCAACCCTTTTTTCTTCTTCCCATTGAAATTCATTGATCCCTTTTCCCAATTCCTTGTTGGCAAGTGGTGAATGAATTCTTCTTATTATTATTTTTGCTGTTTTTTTTTATATTTCTGGGATGCCTCCCTGATATAATATATACTCCTGCCCCCTCCCTGGTGGGGGGATAGAACTGGGTGTGTGAGGAATGTGGGAGGTCCAGACCCCCGTATCCTGCCCGCCCTGAGCTCTGCCACATTTGCAAGTTGGAGGATAGCCCCCCTCTCTCCCCCCCCCCAGGGACGACAACCTAGGAGACAGTTTTTTTTGTAACAAAAGGTTGACTTGGGATATTGCACTGTCTATGTCCGTTAGAGTCTACGATTTCAGTTGCTTTGTCGCAATTAATAAACGGTAATCAGTAAATAATGGGATATTTCTCCTGAGGTTTAAAAAATATGGAACAGACATTTGATACACATAATAAGCAATTGTTCCTAATGGTGCTGGGCTTAGTTTAGCAGCCCGTCCTGTTTTTTTTTATCCTTTTTAATTGGGGTTGCCCACTTACACTGACGATGCCATGCACTGTATTTTGACTTGATACATAGAGGGCTTTTTGCCAGTTTGGTTGTTGTAATGTGATACCCAGGGCCTGTTATTGTCTTTTCGTTTCCCTCATGTTCTGACCACGATGCCTGCTGGAAGCATGGGCCCCGCCCGACTGCTTGAGGCCTTGCCCCTTCTTTCCCCTCACGTTCTGCCCAACTGTATACCCGGCTGGAGGAAGCATGGGCCTGCCCGGATGCTCTTCCCTGCTGAAGGCTTTGCCTCGTTCTGAACGCAGATGGTGTCGCCTCCTGCCCGCTGCCCTTACTGGATTCTGTGCCCTCCGGCCCACGGGCCTTCTTCTTCATTCTCTCCTTAGTCTGTCCAGGGGGGGGTAACTACAATGCCACTTCGCTGGACAGACGCGTTGGGATGAGAATGATGTAGATGGGAGTGGCAGACCTACCTGAAGGTAGAATGCGCTCATATGCTGTCATGTGTGCCCAGACCTCAATGCCTTGACCTCATGGGGTGCCCAAAAGCGGTAGAGAGAGTGTGTAAATCCTGGCGTTCATGACTACAGAAGCTGTGTTCACAAGTCACAAATGAGGGATGAGGAGATTCTGGGTATCACATTGGAACAGTAGAACATTTTACATAGTACATTTAAATGGTTTTACTCCACATGCTGTGCCATGCCATCCTCAGGGTTAAGTGGGTAAGTGGCCCCAAGGGGGGAGCATTCAATACATTATCCCTTTCTGAAATCTTGTTTGAGACAGTCTCTAGATTAGATTGTTATGAGCTATGATTATGTGACCGCTTTTGAAAATAGGTAACTAATATTCGTGTATGAGTTTTTTCTCGCATTCCTGATGTAGGTACCGATAATTACCAATATCCCCTGGGTGAGGATTAAGAGGTCCCTTCGAAAATATTCTCTGGAAGATGAGTGATATTATGGATTGTGCCGCCCAAATCTGAATGAAATTATATATCTTTTTTCAAATACATGGGATTGTGACCACTGGGGTTTGTGGGTTGGAATATCTCAAAGGGGGGTCCCGGTTACATGGGGTAATTAGTTAATTAATGTCAGAGTGTAAATAAGTTCTCTAATGAGATAATTAAGTTTAATTCTGCCTGTTAATGTTTATGAATATGTTTACCCCAACAACTGAAAATGTATTATGACATGTCAAAGCATAAACATGGGATTAGAACAAAGGTTTAATGGGAAAATTGTTGATTGAGATTGTGTGAAGAATTGTATACAATTCAGTCAATGGTAAACAACATGGTATTTTGTATTTAACTAAAATCCTACAGATCTGGTTGTAAGAATTAATAAGTTGAGGTTTGAGCAATGTTTACAACAGATTCTAAACTTGGGTTTGGTTTATTATAAGGTTCCCCAGAGAAAAATATTAAAATATGAAAGTTATGTTCAATCTAAAAACTTTATAAAAAATATTATTATAAAAATTGTAAAAATAAAATTAAAAAATAAACAAGTGTTAAAAGTTATTATAAAGTGACATTTCTGATAAAATATAGATTGTGAGTAATTATGAGTGACTTTATCAGTAGAAAACAATGGTCGGTTCATGCGCAGGGACTGGTCAGTGGATTTCATGAGATTTGTCCTCTAAGCGATCTTTTGTCGCTATTGGAAGTTAAGGAATGTCATGTTATAATGTGGTGTACATGATTTTTGGCAGATGTACAAACCAAATATGTTTTAAAATTTTTGAAAAAGAGTTAAAAATGAGAAAAACGATGCAATTCGATTGGATTGTATATGGCCTAAAACTTGTACAATCTGCTCCAAGCATGGGGGGGAACAGATGTTTTCCCTTAGAGGTCATTAACAGCAGATCAGGTTACAGGCTGTGGTGAATTACCCTTCTATCTGGAGTGAGTGCTAGCGTTGAAACCAGACACCTCAGCTGCTGTGATTTAAATGGCTCTTTGCAAGTTTGAAGGGAAAAAGAAATAAATATCAGAGTTTATGTTAAGTAGACTACAAAGCCTATTATAGGGTAAATCTTTCTTTAATAATAAAAGGTAATTTGTACACAATCATTAGAAGATCTGAAAGAAAGCCCTTATTAATAAAATATTATTTTTCTCTTTCTTTTCCTTTCTTTCTTTCTTTCTCTCTCTCTCTCTCTCTCTTTCGCTCTCTCTTTCTTTCTTTCTTTCTTTCTCTCTTTCTTTCTTTCTTTCTTTCTTTCTTTCTTTCTTTCTTTCTTTCTTTCTTTCTTTCTCTCTCATTCTTTCTTTCTCTCATATGTTACTAAACTGTGGGTTTTTGCACCATTTGGTTTGAAGAATACCTTACTTTGAGGGTGTCATTTTAAAGAGAAGAAATATGGTGTTAATCTGCATAGCTTAATAAAAGTCAGTTAAAATAGTTTAAAAATAAAATACATGGATAGATTATGCGGTATGATACAGCCATATTTATGGATTAAAGGGTCATCTTCCAAGTTTTGGAGTGACGAAGGTGTTCAGTCAGAGAGGGAAGTTGTGTTTTGTAGAAGGATCCCTATGAGATACAGTGAATCTTTAAGACTGAACCAAAGGCTGCTATGTTTGTTTAAACAGACATGCGACAAGAATATTCATGCTGCATGATCAGTCCTGAAAACTAGTGTAATGTAATAAATAAAGTTTCTTTAGGAAATAAAATATTTAGGACAGAGCCCAATATAAAATTAAAATGCTAATGAAGGGAAATATAGTAATTTGGTGGGAACGGATGCTTTTATGAAATTTAACTTAGTAATGTAAATGTAGATTGGATAAATTATGGTTGCAATGGTCAATAGAGGTTTGTTAACTATAAACAAGGATGCATTCCAGTATATTACTGAACACCTAGAGGCCACTTCACAAATGACTTTGTATAAAATTATGGCCTTATGCATGATATTAGTAAACAAGGGGGGTGCAGTTAGAATGTCACCTGCGGACAGCATTTTGGGTGATAACACATTTGTGCTCAGGTATAGCAATTTTGTTTGTATTGGTTATGATAATGTTTTGTTATATTGACCGTGTCCTCCATTACAGTCACCTGTTAAGAAAAACACATATTACATTTTCACATGAGGGAGAGAATAGTGTTTGACTGCCTCCTGAAGTTTCGTTGAAGAAGGACAACGGATTAGCCCTGTCTGGGAGCTATGCGGAAAATAAAAAGAGTTGCCAGTAAGGAGGCCAGACCAGAGATAAAGAGAATGTAGGGACAGTACTGATAAAATATTCGTTTTAAGGGGGGACTGTGATGGACTGTGTTAGATATGAAATAAAATGAATATTTTATTGTGTTATGATTAGAACCACTGAAATGAAGTGTATATTTTCCTTGAGATGATTCTTCAGATTTTGTCCTAAAGTTATGAATCCAGCATTATACAAGAACAGATCCTGCTATCCTCCATTACATGTGTGTCTCTATTCACTCCCCTGCATTCCTGGACACTTCACTTTGGATAAGCAATTGTGGATTCTCTATAGGAAACTGACTTTGCCCATCCCCCACATCCTGACTTTTACAGACCCCAGAAGGAGCCTGTGTGACTTTTGGAAGAGCTGAAATGAACTCGTGAGGAGAAACCACCCTTCTATATGAATTGACCAATGAAAGACTCACAAGGGTGATGGGGAGGGATTGATGGGTGTGTATTTTGTGACATCATGAAGTCAATAAATCTAAGAGGAGAGGGCCGCCTCTCTCTCCTCTTTCATTCTTTTACTACATTCTCTGTGTGTGCATCTGTCTGTTCTTTCTGCTCTCATTTCTCTACTGCATCTCCTGTGTCTGTCTGCTTTGTGCTTCAGCTCCAGCCCAACAGAAGCTGTGTGTGAGTGTGTGTGAGTGTGTCTCTGTTTGTTTCTGCTTATTTTAACAGATCATACCAGTGGATCACTGCAAGCCATCCCTGTTTTGAGGCAGGAAAAGATCTAAATCAATACGTTGCCTTCCAATGCTCCTTGCTGTAAGGGCCAGTTATAGGCGAGAGCAGTGGAATTTTTTTTGAACACTTGATTTTAAGTCAGGCAATGCATTGACACCTTTGCAGCCATTGTACTACCTGCTGGGTGTTCAATGTGCCTCAGTACCTTTAAGGAGGGGTGGGCTCCCTCAAGTCCATCTTTCTTTCATCTATCTCATCAGCATAGGCGTGCGCACAGGGTGTGCCAGGTGTGCCCAGGCACACCCTAATCACCCTGTGCAGAACAGATTCCCCCTACTGACCTGGCTCCCCCTCCTTCCCCCCACAGCACTGCCTGCTTCCCCCCTCTCCCACCGGTTGTTGCTGTGGATGTTTTAGGATGAGTGGGGGAAGGGGCCAGTAAATATGCCATTTACCATCCCCTTCCCTTTCTGAATAAACATCATAAGTGATCGGTAGAGAGCTTTGGGGTGCACACCCTAATGCCAAAGGCTGTGCACACCTATGCTCATCAGAATGCATGTGCTTTCACTGTGGGGCCTCTTTTAAGTGTAGCACACTGTCTTTTAGGCAGGGTTGCTAGTAAATTTGCCTGCCAAGTACAGTTGCCTTGGTCAATTGACAGGAGATCAGTTGATTCCACCCTAATTCTGTAAGTGCTGCACTTGATGGCCGGGTATCTGGTGGCATTAGATAAGACAAGGGCATTGCAAGGACAGATTGGGAATAGATGGGGTGTATCAGTGAATGGGCAGGGATCTTCTTGGGTCCCTTGGCCTGCTGGGAGAGCCTATTTATTTGGGTGAGGTCAGGTGATCGTGGTTCTGTGCCACCTGGACGGCTGTCTGGGTGGACGTGTGTTATACTGCCCCAGGCTGATAGGCCAGAACCTGAGGCCTATCCCAGGGACATTTGGCTGCTAGGCTGTCTGAGGGCCTATCCAGAAGCAGGAGAGCAGTGCTGGGTTGGGATGGTAAAAAATTGGGAAACTTCAGCATGTGTCAAGCCAGAGATCCAGCCAGCAGAGGTGATGCTTGCAGAACAGTCTTGTGTGCCAAGCCAGGGAACGAGCAGGCCAGTGGGGTGACGCTTGAGGAGTATCTGTGAGTGCCAATCTAGGGGCCCCGCAGGGACGTGGGGGTGACGCTTGAGGAAGATACTCAGTAAGAAGATTGGAAGAGCTCAGGAGATCCAGTGGCAGTGGATCAGCGGGTCTAAGTGATAGACTGAGAGCTCAGTTGAGTGAAGATCTAAAAAGGAGATTGTGGGGGAAGTGAAAGAGTTTATTACAACCTGTGTTAGAAACTGTTCAAGATTATTGCCATAGGAGACAGCATGTCTACACATGCAGATGTGGTGTACAGCTGGGTGCCTGCCTTTCCCTGCATGGCTGTCTACCCATAGAAGTCTCAAAATCTGCTAGATTACATTGCAACTACTAAAGGGTGTCCTGGCCCTAACCCTCTCTCCTGCAGTTCTGTTTAAGAGAAAATAAATCTCTTTTCATTTAAGAAGTGTCTGGCATCGATTAATCTACCTTACATTGCACCCACCATGCCTCGTAACCCACTCTACAATGAAGGATGTCAGCTGTCCCTAACTCTGGAGGTCACCATTAGGTCTGGAGAGGTTTGGGACTTGGCTACATAAGTTAGAGATAGGACTACAGATACCAGGATGCCTTGGGGCTCTGCAGCTTGCGCATGCATTTGCAAATTTGTGAAACTAAACCCCTGTTTTAAATGCATACTGTTAGACAGGTTAATCTGGTTGTTTTCAGGCTGGTCAGTAAGTAGAGCTTGGAATTCTCCTTGGATTTTTTCCTTGGTCCTTTTTTGTTATGCGTTGCCTTCCAATGCTCCTTGATGTAAGGGGCAGTTATAGGTGAGAACAGTAGACAATTTTTTGTACGCTTGATTTTAGGTCAGGCAACACATTGACACCTTTGAACACAATGGCTGCAATGTGCCATCTGCCACAGCCAGTTCAGCCTTCCCCTCTGAGAAGGTCAAGGCGAAGCTTGCCACCGGAGCGTCCTGCGGCTGGGGAAGATGAAGAAAAAATCGCTGGGCGGGAGAAGAGGAGCGGAGTGGGATGGAGGCAGTGCCCGCGAGTCAGACGGGACAGAAGAGGCGGACCTGCTCTTGGTCGCCAGCCAAGAGAAAAGGCAAAGGTCACCCAGCACCACAAGAGGAGCGGCTAGTGCGGTCGGCGCTGCCAGCATCTTCAAGCAGCTTACCAGCGATGGCTGTTCCACAGCGGTCGGCCTCCCAGAGTGTCCTGATCCCAGGCAGGCTTTTCAGCAACCCTCAGTCAAGCATCAGTGTGCCAGCTGCAGAGTCGTCACCAGCTGGGCAGGGTGAGTTACCTAAATCTGCTGCAAATTACATTTTGGCTTACCTGTCTGCTGTTTCTCATGCTCTCTCTGCTGCTGGCATCTCTTTTCCTATCCTCCCTCTTTCTCTGGCTATTTCCCCCTTTTCTGCTTCTGCTGGGTGGCAGCTTTCAGTTCGTTGGGCTTTTATTTTGAGGGGTTTTACTTTTTTGACAAATGTCTCCCTATGGGGTGTTCTTTGTCCTGTACCTACTTTGAAACTTTTTCCACGTTCATTTATTGGGTTATGTGTTTTGAGTCCGGTCAGGATTACTTGGATTATTTCCTGTTTATCAGTCCAGCGAACTCTGATATCTGTTCTCGGCTTCCGAGTTTGTGACGGAGCATTTTGGTGTCCTGCTGGCCTTTGAGAAAACATGTCATCCTGCGACTTCCATGGAGTTTCTTGGTATTTTGATTGATACCCAGGCAGAGGAGTTTAGCTTGCCCCAGTTGAAAATTGACAAGATGCGGAGTCTTATTGTAGTTTTTTTTACAGAGACGCAAGGTGTTGTTGAAGAAGATGCAGTCCTTGTTGGGCCTCCTGGCTGTTTCCTGTAAAATCATGCCGGTGGGGAGGATTTTCTCTCGGCGTCTGTATTTGACAACCTCAGGTATGAAGTCTCCGCTCGCCCACATCCGTTTGACGGCATCCCTCAAGGAGGACTTAGTGGTTTGATTCTTTTAACGGCCGTTCCTTTTTTCAGACCGATTTTATTTTTGCCCCTGATTTCCGGTTGTTCACAGAGGCGGCAGGCTCCAACGGCTTTGCTGCAATTTGGGGATCGCATTGGAGTTGTGGAGCTTGGCGGAGGCCTGGGTTTGACAGAAGGCTACTAGGAACATCGTACTGTTTCTGGTGGAAACCAACAATAAAGGAGTACTCTTTGTTGTCAATTGTCTTTCTTCCAGCTCTCCCTTTGTGATTAAGATTCTGTGTCATCTTGTTTTCTTATGTCTGAAATTTAACATCTGGATTAAGGCTAAGTACACGCCTGGAGTTTTGAATACCATAGCTGACTCTCTTTCCCATTTCCAGATGCAGCCATTTCGTCAGTTGCTTCCGGGAGCGGATGTGTAAGGAACACAGTGTCCAGCTTAACTTTGGGAGCTGATTTAACGCTGGTGGGCGAAGCCATTAAATCTTCAGTCGCTCCCCGTACATGGGCAGATTACTCCGCCGCATGGAGGAAGTGGATTATTTTTGTGGAGATCTCTGGTTTTGCTTGAGAGGCTCCCAAGGAGGAGGCTGTGCTGGCTTTCCTGGCCTTTTTAATGGAGGATATACAAAAACAAATCTCCTGCGCTCTGGTATTTTCGGGAAGTGCTATGAGGTGGTGCAGTTCAATTAAAAGTTATCTTCTAAAGTCTTGCAGCCCTCCTCAGAATCGTGGGAATTCATAGAACTATAAAGGAGAAAAAAAGAAGTGTGCATGTGTATATATATTCCCACAAACACCACGGCGAGGGAGCACTGCAGACCACTAAGCTCTGAAGAAAGGGGTACGCCCCTGAAACGCGTCAGCTGTAACATTGACTGTTGGTTCAAACGATTATTCGTGTTCCACTGATGTTGCTGGACATCTGCTGCACTAATTTTAAAGCCTGATTTTAACTCCAATTTTGTGAGTATAACTATTGATTTTAATATTTGAATAAATTCATTTTATCAGTATCACACTAGGTCGGTGCGCCCTCCGCTCTTTTTTTCTCCTTTTTAATGGAGGGCCAGCCTTCTTATGTTTTTTTGGTAAAAACCTTAGCGGGAGTTTCTTTTTTCTTCAGGGTGAGGGGTCTCCCGCCCTGCTCTAGTTTTTTTATGGTAAAACAGGCCCTGAAAGGCTATCGGAGGTCAACTTTTGCTGGATGTCAGGCGGCCTATGGGTCTACCGCTTCTTAGGCGGCTTTGCAATGTTATTTTATTTTGGAGCCTTCAGGATTTCCGACTTGCTTCATGGGTCCAAGAAGACCTCTTCAGGTATGCTGTCGAAGCATGTGCTGGTTGAACATGGTCTGATACGCCTTTTTTTAAGACGCTTGAAAACCGATCAACTGGGACGTGTGGCATGGGTGGTGTTGCTGGAGCCGGGAGACGCTTCAGTGTGTCCGGTGGCAATGGTGACTGATTTCCTCATTGCACGTGTGGTCGGGTCGAGCCATTTTCTCGCTTATTTGGTTCGGCCGCCCTTAACTAAGTATCAGTTTTCATACATTCTGAAACGTTGTCTTGACCACTTGGGTTTGCAGAAATGTAAGTTTTCCTCTCACTCCTTCAGAATAGGGGCGGCGTCTGACGCTGCGTCAGGGGTTTTCCGGCCAAAGTCATTATGGGTTTGAGAAGGAGGAGGTCCAATTGTTTTAAGCGGTATGTTAGGCCTAACCTGTCACTTTAATTTCCTAGGTTTTTGCATTTGGATTCTGGGGCACTCATATATACACTGGGCATAGAAGCGTGCGGCTCAATGTCAATTTATCGTTACAGCCGGAATCATTCGCTCTGTATTGGAAAGGTATAAGAGGTCTAAGGTGGCAGCATTTATTTTTTCACTTGTCTCAATTACATCAGTTTTGGCCCCCGCCTTCAATCCTGATAGTTCATTTGGGGGGCAACTGATTTAAGTTCTGTGCGTACTTTGGATCTGTTATTCATGATAAAAACGGGACCTCTATTAGTTGCATTTGTCTTCCCCGGTACAATCATTGTTTTTTCTGAAATTGTTTCCCACTTCGCTTGGCTGTCTTCCCTGTTTCTTAAAGTAATGAAGAAGATGACGAAGAGGGTCAGTCGGGCGATGGCTAAGTACATGCCACTGTTGGGGGTGCCGATATTTTCAATCTTGGGCTGCAGAACAGCATCGAAAGGGCCACGTATTTGGGGTAGGCCGGTCTAGTTTCACTAGTCCGGCTGGTGGGGTCGTGTTTTCTGGTTTAATAAAGGTTTATTAGCCCGTGTTCTGAAAACTGGGCAAAGGTTTTTTTTGCTGGATATTTGTTTTCTTCTGAATGTTGAAATATTATGTTTATCTATTTGAATATATATATTTTAAAACCAATAAAATACCGCGGCCAATTTTTGCCAACTTATTGTGTGTGTGTGTGTGTGTTTACTAAGGTAATATGGTTGTGTCCGGGGAACTTACAGTAGGTATTGGGCCAGGTGTGGCCTGCGGTCCCATGCATGTGCTTTCATTGTGGAGCCTTTTATAAGTTAGATATATGACTACAGATACCAGGGTGCCTTGGCGGGGCTCTGTAGCTTACACATGCATTTGCAAATATGTGCAACTAAACCCCTGTTTTAAACCTATACTGTTAGACAAGTTAATCTGGTTGGTCGCAGGTTAGTCAGTAAGTAGAGCTTGGAACTCTCCTTGGATTTTTTTCTTGGTCCTTTTTTTTTTGAACGTTAAAGTGAGAGCAATAATTCTAACACTAAGCCTCCTCTGTAGCTCTAAACATGTAAACTGTAAAAATGTTTAAACCGTATGAACAGCACCACATGCTGCACCAGGTAATTCTCCTAAAACCTTGTGAGACATGAAGAGATTTGGGTTTTGTAATTCTACTACCTGTAGGCCTCCTCCAACTTTTCCTTATGGGAGCATTACAGTCTTAGGACCTTACAGCAATTCCCAGCCCTTCTTGAATTGGGCACCACAGCTTGCCAACTCCCTTCCCAATAAACAAACGTCCAATTGGAAATTAC